>NC_134484.1:55137474-55357474 GCF_040206685.1 Ascaphus truei | reverse complement strand
GCTGGATCCTTTCAATATGATGGTATAAGTAATATACAAATAAACAGGATAGGACAGGGGAATATTCTGATTAATGCTTGTAGTAAAGTCCCCAGACAGACCAATGATCCCTGAAGGGCAAGATAAGGGCTGTGAAACCCAGTCAAACCCTCATTGGGATAGATCCTGGACTCACAATAAGTACTGAAGAGAATAATAAATGATACTCACAGATGCCCCTTTAGTCCAAAATCCTGATAAGCGTGCAGCCAAGTGGGATGAGATGAAACAAATCTTCACAGACAAACAAGAGAAAAACTGGCGCACAGCCAACAATGGGTCCCAAAGATATGAATAAAAAATCTTCTTCTTTATTAAGCTATCTTAAAAACGGAGGTGAACAACCTCCTACGCGTTTCGTGTGAAAACACTTTATCAAGGAGCTGATAAAGTGTTTTCACACGAAGCGCGTAGGAGGTTGTTCACCTCCGTTTTTAAGATGGCTTAATAAAGAAGAAGATTTTTTATTCATATCTTTGGGACCCATTCTTGGCTGTGCGTCAGTTTTTCTCTTGTTTGTATGTGCTGTACAGTATATCAACAGGGACAAGCAGTAGCTTTAAGCAAAGGAGTTAAGACATTTTTGTGGTTATTTGTAACTGTGAAGATGGCAGAGTGGTGTGTACTGTATACAGTGCCACAGCAGTACGTGTATATTGAACCAGAGGGCTGATGCTACTGTATGTCAGCATGTATATCTATGAGGTTATGTATCAAGGAAAATGGGGGGAATTAAGGCAAAAACTGCACCAGATGTATCAATAATGAACATCCCATTTAAATCAATGTGTTTCGCCCCATACGGTTTAATATTTTTAACCCAGAATTGCAAAACTGCTTCAGTGAAACATGGACCAAATGGCAAATGGATCTATCTATGTATTAACGCAAAAGTGGTACATATCTGGGGCAAAAAGTGGCAACATCTATATCAAAGAAAAATTCCTAATAATTTCATTTTTTAAATTTGATACATTGGTGCACATGTTTAACATCAGAAAAGCACACCTTGATACATAACCCTCCGAAGAGTTACAATTCTAGTGCAACAAATTACACCAGATACACCAGTATCAAAATAAAAATAAAACGTAATTGCAAGCAATTGTTTTTCTTTGATAAGTCTGGTACAACCTTTTTTTATCACTCAGAATTGTATCTCATTGTGTTTGATAAATAAATGTATGCAGAGAAGCTATTGATGTGAAATTGTGTCATGAAGCATGATGTGGAATAAAAGCAGGCATTGGTGCAATACTTAAATGTTTTGCAATCAAAAATGATCACCAATATTAGCACTAATTTATGTTTAAATCTTGTATTTTCAAAATGTACTGTATGCCTTTCATGAACAGAAACAGTTTCTCATTTGTGTTGTTCCAAACTGGATAATTTTTTAAGAGCACCTTATGTAATATGGCTACTAAACTTTAGGATAGGTAAAAAAAAAAAAAAAGGGGTTCACTAAATAACCAAGTAAATATTATTATTATTGAAGTATTTAAACTTTATACTTATTACTTTATATGTTTTGTCAATTGGATGTAGCATTTGGTACCCCTGTCTTTTGTTGTAAGTAAAAAAAAATAAAAGAATTACAAAATGAAAACAGCATTCTTTTAATGTGTCAAAAAAGATAACCCAAATCTGTAAGAACAAATTGGGTTGCGTATTTTCCACACCCTCCCACAAAAATCTCCTGCCCCCAGTTTGCGCACCGCTGTATTAGCATATCATGTTAATGGTGTAACGCAGTATGTAACTCAACCAATTAAATTGTTTAACCACTTTCAGTCGCAAGATGGCGCTATGAGCGAACTGTGAGTTATTCTTAATGTCAATGGCGGCCACCATGTAGGCGGTACAGGATGTGACGTCACTTGTCCGTTCAGCAGGACTATGGCAGACAAAGCAGTGGAGGAGCAAGCCCATTTTCTATGCGTGCGCTTTATGTTGTCAGTGGAGGCAAACAAGATTGTATGTAATTGTTCAGTGGTTGTATGACGTAACAGAAAAACTGTACACTTATGTTTCGACTGTATGTTTACTTGGTTGAACATTCTAATACAATAAATATATGTAATAGAATGTGAAAAAGTACAGTATACAGACTTGCACAGTGTTACCTCTCATTTTCAAGTATGTCCTGGGTACCGAGTTATGATGACATTTGACATAATCACCAACGGGATGTCAGCAAAAGGTTAAACCAGGTACAAAATATTCAGCTCTGACTCGACACCTCTGCTGATGTTCGGTGTGCTGTGTCCCATTGGTAGATTTAGTGTTGAAGTGCCTGTGGAAAAGTGCCACTGTTTACCTCTCCTGTTCTGTATGAGGCGGTGTCATCGGAACAAATTCCTCCGCATTCTGAAACAATGCATGGTTGTCACGGTGATACTTTGAAGGTGCAGGTACCTAGGTACCTGTGGTAGTTCCGCTGAGTTGCCACAGCATCATGCACAGCATCATAAATCAGGCTACGTATTTGGGTAGGCCACAAAAAACAACAGGACTGGCGCTTATAACAGTGTGCTTTAACCCTTACCACAGTAAGATTTATAAATGTTAAATACAGCAAAAACGTCCCACTCAACCTTCAATAGAAAAGAGTCTTCTTTTTTTCTTAGAGATAGATGTCAAACGGGATGAGGGAGCTCTGTCTACGTATTTGGGTAGACAGTTTTGTATAGCTTGCTTGAGTTCGCGCATCTCCCTGTGAAGTTCTTTTATCTCCTCAGCACAGCAACATTGGTGATGCCAGCTGAGTGGTGTGCCCCTGCTAAGGATGTGTAGGAGGTGTGTCTTTGATGTTTTGGAGGGGGGGGCTGCCGTTTGCTCATCCTGTGGTTGCTCTGTGATCAGTTCCTCATGGGGTGCTCTTGAGGTCATGTCCTGGTTAATGACAGGGGCTGTATGGCTCTCCAGAAAAAGACAAAACTACAAAATAGCTCAATGCTTTGGTGCAGCAGGAGGCCAGTGTCTGAGCCAGGTGATATGGCAGGGTTGGGGCAGTTTGGGGCTTGTACAGGTACAGGTAGGATTATCAAGGTGTTGTTCTTGACTCATGGCTATTTTTCTTTTGTTGCCGGCGAGTTCTCCTTCCAAGAAGCCTTGCTCTTCCCACAAGTTTTAACATGGGTCCACCGTTTATGTGTTGTTATAGGAACCATTTTGGTCATCTGTTTGCTGTGAGGTTGACATTTGCAGGTAACAGTTGCCCGGTCAATAAGAAAAGCTTTAAAGAAAATATGCGAATGAGTCTGACAGGATTTCAGTAGGTGCATGGGGGTGTAAAATGCCATTTTATCCTTATTATTAATGAGTATTTTGCCTTCATTTTTACAGAGTTCATCCCATGATTAGTGATTTTAACAAACAGAAGAGAATGGATCAGGATCGTTCTTGGTTGGAGAGTGGGGTAAAAGTTTGAAGATGTAATCTTTACTGAAGAAATCTCAATGGCATTGGAGAGGTTCTCTTGAATGGCTTTCAGCAACCGTAGCCACCTATCAATTAAGCCAAAGCAGCCCTGGAATGTGCATGTGTGGGGAGCCATCTCACACCATGGAGTGGGCTCTGTTGTAATATTTTAAGGTACTATACCGCATACTGTATATTTAGCACTTTGTTAAAACAATTATGAATGCACATGTAACTTTGTTTTGTGTTTATTTTTCTCTCAGGCATAAGGGGTCAGAAATATTTTCAGTCTGTCATCATCACCGTGGCTTTAATACCCTACATTGCTGCACATTTCTCGTTTAGTCACTGTTTATTCCAGAACAATGACAATAAACACAATGCATCGGGAGGAATCACGCAAGGGAAAATATTTAATTGGTCATGCACACAACCCGATTCTCCTGACATGAATCCCATAGAAATTGTATGGACTGAATAAGATGCATTGCCAAGCCAAAATCTAAAGAGGAGTGTTTGACAGCTATTTGTAGGTATTGACTGCCTGTACAGTACAAAGTATACCGGTAGTTGTTGAAAGAAATGACATGGTATCAGAAATATGATGTAACTACAACAAATATTTTTTTTTAACCCATCTGTATATAATTTGTTTCCTGTGCACATGTTTGCCTCTTTTCCCTACACCGGTACAAGAATTTTCTTTGCATAGATATATTTCCTTGTCTATACAGAGCAATTAATGGGCACAGCTAACATAATGGGGAAAGCTGCTTAAGCCATGCCTCTAAGTGGCGAGAAAGTACTAGTTTGAGCAGGGGGTGCAGGGGGTGGAGGGGGTGGGGGGGAAGGGATGGAAGGTATCATGTATCCTCCTGAAGTACATCATTTAATCAATGGCACTTGAGATGTGGCCTACTGAGGGAGAGGGGTCATGTGTTCTTCTGCAGACTGCAGATTGATCTTTGTGGGGAAAAAACAAGAGTGGCATTGTAATGTGCATCTCTGCATCCCTATCTTTTTTATCCACTAGTGTTATAACACACATTACCTTCTTTTTTTATGCATAGATAACTTTCAATTTGGCCACTAAGGTTTAGTAAGGGCTTAATACATTATATACTAATAGCAGCCTACCTACTGTACCCCTTGCACGGCAAAGGCAAACTGTACTAACTGCTAAGTTAAACAAGTTTATAAGCTCTAGCTCCCCCTAATTTTCTAGGGGTACGTGACACTTTACCCATGTAAGCAGTATAATGTACATTATATGCCCTTAAAGCTTTATATAAAGCAATATCCTACATTTGTTTGCTTTATTAAATAAATCAGTTCTATACTATGAGAAAATATTTGTAGCATTCAAAAAAAAAAACCCCAACAACTGTGAATTACCTTTTTAATGTATTATAATGTAACAAGCATTTTTTTGTTTCTATAGCAATCATTTACAAAGTTCCCTCCCCTTCTTCTTCTGAAACTCTGAGTCCATTCTAAGTCCCTTAGATAGTGTGTGGGGAATAAAGGCTAGTAGAAATAAAAGTGTAGCTTTCTATTCTATTCCCCATACCAAGTGACTTAGGAAAGTATTTAAAGTGTATATTTTATTAATACTGTAATAGTGCTATTATGTACTGTTGTGCACTGTATACAGTATGAGCTGGGACTTTCAGAACCAATGTTCCGACAGACTGCCAGGGCTACCAAGTTGGTGCCAGTAAGTCTGCTGGACATCGGAATTGAAAGCGATCAGAGGATGCCTGAAGTGTGAAATCCATTTGGGTAGCAGGGAAGGGCTCAAATACCCATGTCCTGGAATCAGTGGCAGTCATCCGGGCTGCCATTTGTCGTACCAGACATGGAGGAGCCTGACCCAGCGGGTGGCATCTGAATAGTAAGGGAAGGAGATGGCAAACTCGTGCATGTCCCTTGGCAGATTCAGGTTCCCCGCTAACGCGGCTTTCCATACCGGCTTCGCTCTGTTTGGCTACTGAGAAAGTTCCCACGCTCAGTTTTGGCTGTAGTATTTTTTTGAATGAACTCTAAAATACTATAAGAAACCCCTAAGCCAATCAGTTGGAAGATTCTCAGCGCCAGAAGGACGGGTGGGCTTTTTGAAAGTGCTCTTGCGCGAATAGCAAGGCACCGGTTTCAGAAAAGTCTGCAAGTCGGCCAAGTTCCCAGAAACGAACGTAGCGGTCGAGGTTGGGATTTCAAGATGATTTTAGTTCCAGGACGTTTGGTACTAAGTCCCGGTCAAGGAAAAACTCTTATTTAGAGTGCCCATAAGCTAGGAAAGTCTAGTTTTCGACCCCAGTCCCCAAGTAAGTGTGTCTTTTCGACTGTATTTTGTGTTTCACTGTGTGCATGCCTATTTATGTGAATACATGTACAATTTATTTCACTTTCCTGTTTTGCTCAATGAATGATCCTGGTAAAGGTGTACAATAAACCTAGTCTCCCATGACAATCAGGGTTTTCCATTAGATCGTTCCTCGATAAAGAGCGGTATGAGACAAGGATGTCCGCTATCCCCTCTTCTGTTCGCCCTCTGTATGGAACCCCTGGCTGCACATATTCGGAATAACCCTGACATAGCAGGCATCCAGGTGAATACTCAAATCCACAAAGTGGCACTTTACATGGACAATGTTTTCCTGACACAGTCGAGGCCTCTCACCTCTCTGCCTAATCTTTTCATCTTATTAGAAAAATGTATTAGAGTCCAAACTAAGGGGTTAACGCTGCATACATCTTTTCTTAAATGTTTGGGTTTTATTGTCCTGTCTAGTAACATGTATTCTAGGCTCTGGGATGCTTCTGCAATAGTCTTTGTTTGGGGTGGGAAGGGAGCGATCCAATCAGGAACACCTCATGTGAATAAAAAACATAAAAAACAATAATGGTGCAGTATGTTGATGCAGTGTGGGCTAGATGCAAGTCTTGGCTCTTAAGGATTTCCTACTTACAAACAGGAATAAAAAGTAGAGCTTTGGTCTGACTCAGTCAGGAGGTATATATGTAGTTGGTGTTCCTTTTAAGTATATATTGGTCCCATTCTGTTCTTATGCAGAGAGACTGTTCCAGAGATGTTGGTACTCAAATCTCCATGTGGTATATGCAATATAAAATAACACAGAAAAGCCCAATGGTGCAGGTTGCGAAAACAATGGATTTATATAAATGAAGGGGTAAGAGTTGTACTCACACTAAGTACAAATGGCTTGTACATATAAAGGTATCTTTAGCAATCTAATGCTTGTATCTGCGGCGATGTTCTCTCCCGATTCCCCTCTGTTTCCAGGCGTGTCGCCGGCGGTGGCGTCTGACGTCACTTCCGTCTCGCGGGTGACCGCATCCGGTGGAGATGGATGGCGACGCGCTGGAGGAGAGTTTGCAGGGGAGTTCTAGCGTCCGGCGTCTTCTCTTGGAGGCAGCTGCAGCTAGTATATTTGCTCTACGCGTTTCGCTGTCGCACACAGCTTCGTCAGGAGAATTATGACGTCTCTTGTTAGTGCCATATATTTATATGGGATCGCTTGATTAGCTTCACATTGTCAATCAAATTAAGCCAAATAGCACATGATTAAAACCACAGATTCGCCTATACATAGGCACAATAAAACTGGGGTTCAAAACAAATAGAATATAAATGTATGACATAGTATAAATTAACATATTATAAATTTTAATAACATTCAAATATAAAGCTAAAAATAAAAATATCAATAAAAACCTTCATAAAAGGTGTTGTTACAGAAATAATTCAAATAAAGAAACACTTATAACATCATGAGTATGGGAGAGAGAAAAGACAAAGAAAAAGAAAAAGGTGCATCAGTAATTTCATTTGCATGGTATAAATTAATTAAAACAATCTGTCTAGACCATAATGGTTCAAATGTTGGTGGTGTTAGAATAGGCAAAACTTTTGCAGCATTAAGACAGTAATCTAGGTTGGCCAAAAAAATCAATCTATTATATTAATTTATATAAATTATGGATCACCAATTACACATATTTAATAAGCGGTTAAATACTTGATTTTAAAAATATATGAATAAAAATATATCTAATACTATAATAAAAGAGGCACAAATTAAAATAAAAAGACATAAAGAGGAGCATAAAAAAAGTTAAAAAACGTAAAAGACGCATAGCCATTAGGTATGTAAGAAAGGTAAAATCTCAAAATCTGAATTCAAACCATTTGGAATCAATGTGTTAAGTTTGTGAATCCAGTACATCTCTCTCTTGCTGAGATCCACCTCTCTACTGCGTCCCCTCCAGTGTTGTTTTACATTTTCAATAGCGATAAATCTGAGGCTATCTGGATTTGATTGATGGTATTTGGCATAGTGTTTTGAGACACTATGCGTTAAAATGCCCCTTCTTATATTGCTCAAGTGTTCAATAATGCGGGTACGTATTGGTCTGGATGTTTTTCCCACGTATTGTAGCCCGCAGGGACATTGGAGGACATATATCACAAAGTCTGTATAACAGTTCATATATTGTTTAATTTTAAAAGATTCTTTGCTCTTGTTGTTTATAAAACTTGTTTTTTCTTTCATCTTATGTTGGCAGGCCTTACATGATACACATCCATAAAAGCCTGTCAAGTTTTTAAGCCAGCCCTGGTTGTCCCCTTTGGAACTTCTTAAAGCGCTTGGTGCTATTAAATTTTTAATATTCTGTGCCTTTTTAAAAATAATTTTAGGATTCTCTGGTAAAATTTCACTTAAAACTGTATCTGATTTTAAAACATGCCAGTGCTTACGCAAAATTTTCTCTATCTTTTTTGATTCTTTATTAAAAGTAGTTAAAAAAGCTGTATCATAAACACTTTTGTTTGAAGTTAGAGACTTTTTCTTAGGTTCAAACAATTCCTTTCTTTGTAGATTCTTAGCCTTTGTTAGTGCCATATCTAAAGTCTCTTGGCTATAATTCTTTTCTACAAAGCGTTTCTCTAAGATTTTACACTGGTCATTAAAAATGTTTTCCTCGGTGCAATTTCTACGAAGTCTCCTATATTGACTATAGGGAACTCCGTCCATCCATTGATTGTGGTGGCAACTGGATCTTAAAATAAAATTGTTGCAATCGACATTTTTAAAATGTGTTTTAGTTTTTATTGCTCCTTCTTCTATATAAATGTTTAAATCAAGATACTCTATAGACGAATCGCTTATTGTATGTGTAAATTTAAGATTAAAATTATTTTGATTCAGGTTTAAAATAAATTGCTCCAAATTTTGTCTATCTCCTTGCCAAATTAAAATGATGTCATCAATGTAGCGCCGCCATAAGGCAAGGTTCCCCCCCAGCTCGCCTCCGGGCCAGATGGTTTGGTCCTCCCAGAATCCCATGAAGAGATTTGCGTAGCTGGGGGCAAACCTCGTCCCCATGGCGGTGCCACATTTCTGAACATAGAATACCTTGTCAAATAAAAAAAAGTTATTTTCTAAAATAAATGTGATACCATCCAGAAGAAATTGAAATTGTAAATCATGTAATTCTGGATCATTTCTGAGGAAATGTTCAATGGCTTGGAGTCCTAAATGATGAGCAATGGATGTATATAAAGAACTAACATCGATGGTAGCCAATAAATAATCCTCTTTCCATACAAATGTATCCAGAATTTTTATAATATCAGAGGTATCCTTCAAGTATGAGTTCATATCTTTTACATAACCCTGGAGGAAACTGTCAATGTAGGCCGACAAGTTTGATGTAAGCGAGTTTATTCCCGAAATTATCGGCCTACCGGGTGGATTGTTGAGACATTTGTGGATTTTTGGTAAAATATATAAAATCGGGATTTGAGGAGTTTTGTTATATAGGAATTTATATTCAGAATCTGTTAGAATGCCTGTATCCCTCCCTCTTTCCAACAGAATATTCAGCTCCTTATTAAACTCTTCTGTTGGGTTTTTCTTCAAAATTTTATATGTATCCACATCACCTAATAGACGGTAGATTTCATTCATGTAATTATCCCTATTCATTATTACTGTACCCCCGCCTTTGTCGGCCTGTTTAATGATTATATTTTCATTTTTGATAATTTCTTCTAGAGCATTCCTTTCATCTCTAGTCAAATTATTTCTTGATGTGAATTTTGTGTTTTTAGACAGCTTTTCGAAATCTTTCACAATGAGATCATAGAATACCTCTAGATGTTTTCCTTTGTAATAGGTGGGATAAAATATAGACTTACTTTTTAATTCTGTATGTTTGAACTTACTCTCTTCAGGTTCCTTTTTGGGATTATCAATATGTAGTCTGGATTCCACGTTTTTACTCTGAAAGAATCTTTTTACAGTTAATTTACGTAAATAGCGGTTTGCATCCAAAAAAAGTTCAAAATTATTAGGCCCTACAGTTGGTGCAAAAGAAAGTCCCTTGGAAATTAAATTTTGTTGGGGTATAGTTAATTCAACCGTACTTAAATTAAAAATATTTTTTATGTCTCTATCATTCCCTTTATTTACTCTTTCCCTTTTCCTTCTTTTTCCTCGTTTCCCTCTCTGATGGGTTCTCTTTTGTGAGAAACTTTTGGGTCCCTCCTTTCTTTCGGAGGGGTGTATGTGTTGGGTATCTCCCAGACACTGAGAGTTTTGTCCAGGTCTAAAAAAGTATTGGGTCCAGTAGCTCCAATGGGTGACCTAGACCTGCTCGTAATATGTTGTCTATCCTGATGGTATCTATCTCTTTCCCTTTTTCTTTCTTCCCTTTCTCTTTTCATCTCATTTTCTCTTCTTAATTCTTTCTCTCTTTGATATGCTTTATCCTTCTGTTCTTTCTCCCTCTGTTCTATTTCTCTCTGCTCTCTATGGTAGACAAAATCCCTATCTCTCTGTTGTTCTCTATGCCTGTGGATATCTCTATCTCTGATGTTTTTTTCCCTTTCTTTTTCTTCCCTCATTCTAAGTTCTTTTTCTCTCTGTCTTTCCCTTTCTCTCTGTCTTTCCCTCTCTCTCCGTCTTTCCTCCTCCATTCTAAAGTCTCTCTCCTTTGCTCTCTCCTTTTCCCTTAGATATTCAATATTTTCTCTACGTTTGTCTTTTTCCTCAAATGTAGACTTTCTGTCGTTGTTTTATTTTGCAAATGTGATATATCTGATTTAGGGTTTATATCTCTATGTGTTTGCTCTCTTGGTTCTCTGTATGTCTGATAAGATTTATTTTGAGCTGGGACGTAGTCTGTATCTCTACGGTAGGAAGTATTTGTATAATATGGTTTTTCTGTTCTGGAATTGGTATTACCATATCTGTTATCATATTTTCTTTCTGGTTGGTATAGATTTTTCTTCTTTTTCCAATCCCTTTGTTCACCCCTCTTATAATCTTCCTCATCTCGTAGGAATTTGTTGGTTTTATTAATATATAAATCACTTTCTAATTTATCTATTTTTTTCTTTAATTCTCTATCTTTAATTTTAAACTCTGCGGTGTCTTCCAAATGGGCCAGTTTCTCCTCAATAATTGTGACCTCTTCATCTATCTTTTTGATGTTTTTTTTGTGTTGATTGACTAATGCCAGCATCAAATCCACTGAGCATTTATTAATGATATTATACCAAATTTTTACAAATTCCTCATCTTCCAAATTTGAAGAGGGATCTTTTGAAAGTCTTAGGCCTCTAGGTATTCTATTACATTTGATATATTTGTTTAAAAAACTTAGATCTAGCCATTTTTTTGTATCTTTCACTAATAGTCTATCTAATTTATGAAATTCCTCCTCTAATAAATCATATGATACTGGTGTATGTGAAGTATCTACATCATGGTAGTTAAACTGTGATTGTCTAGAGTGTCGTTTTGCAAAAATGTTAGGTGAAGTGATGTCCATATTAGTGATACTTAATGTGATAACAGTGCTTCAAATATAAATTGGAAAAAGAAAGGCAGCCCTCAAATCAAAAGCAGATAGAAACAATGTACTTAAATGATTTGCATAGGCGCCACAAATTCCTTTGATATAAACAGTAATATACAGATTCAAATACAAATATACATAAAATGTTACCCAACCGGATACTTCTCAACCTTTCCAGGAAATTTGCTAAGATTTCCCACAGATGCAGTCTTTGTTTGGGGTGGGAAGGGAGCGATCCAATCAGGAACACCTCATGTGAATAAAAAACATAAAAAACATAAAAGCATCTAGCCCACACTGCATCAACATACTGCACCATTATTGTTTTTTATGTTTTTTATTCACATGAGGTGTTCCTGATTGGATCGCTCCCTTCCCACCCCAAACAAAGACTGCATCTGTGGGAAATCTTAGCAAATTTCCTGGAAAGGTTGAGAAGTATCCGGTTGGGTAACATTTTATGTATATTTGTATTTGAATCTGTATATTACTGTTTATATCAAAGGAATTTGTGGCGCCTATGCAAATCATTTAAGTACAATGCTTCTGCAATAGGCATAAATGAGTATCTTTGTCTACACATGCGCAATGTGTTTTAGGCAAGCCTTTTTTCAGCTATCACCTCAAGCATGCGCAGTAGTATAGCTAGACTGTTGGGCACGAATAAGTATCTCTGTCTATACATGCGCAATGTTCCCTAGGCAAGCCTTTCTCAGCTATCACCTCAAGCATGCGCAGTATTATAGCTTTGCTGATAGCCGAAGAGTCTATCAGCAGTGTAATGCGCAATAGCAATCGGAGCCGAATATGAGCATGCGCAGTGTAGGGTAGTGAGTGCGAAGTGTATTGCCCTGCGCATGCGCAGAAGGTCTCTGTTACCGGTTCCGTTTCTTTCCTTTATTGCGGCTTTGAGTGTGATGAGTATGTCCCAGGACAATCTAGTGGGAGCTACACTGGACATTACCCTACAGTAATTAAGATATTTTATGATGTATTCTAGCAGTTGCGCATGCGCTAGAGCGGTGTGTTGTAAATGTTTCCATGGCGACACTAGTGTATAAATAGCGTCCGCTCCCCCTCCTGTGCAAAATTGTCCCTGGCGAAGCTCCGTAATAGGAGGGAAACGTGCGTTGGGCGCATGATTATGTCATCAGCCCCCGTTATGGGGCTGTTTTAACACAGTGTTTGTCAGCTTATTTCCTAGCCTAGCCATATATATATATATATATATATATATATATATAAACAGTGTAGCAGTGAGGGAATGGTTCTTCAGACATATTGTTACCTACACTTGGACTTACCACTTATCTATGGGTATTTAGTGTTCCACCCCTGCTGCTAACTTTGTTTATTCATCTATTGGGCTAGTTGGTTAAGTGGTGGGCTTTTTTGCTCACCATGGCTGTTGCACCTTTCCTAGCCTCTAAGACATCAGTTGGAATTATATACTGGAGTATTTATACCTGAGAGGTGATTTTTGGTGCATATGTTACGTTATTTAATTCATTTTTATTGCTTATTACACCAGTTTTTCGGTAACATATGGTTTAAGTATATAGTATTAAAAGTTATATTTTAATATTGGTAGTGTGCATTTAAGTGAATTTTCTTTTGGAATACAACCATTGTGTGCTCCTCACCTTTTCCTCTCACCTCTCTGCCTAATCTTTTCATCTTATTAGAAAAATGTATTAGAGTCTCAGGCTTCAAAAATTAACCAAACAAAGTCAGAAGCCTTAAATATCAATTTACCCTAAGAAATTGAGAAACTCATAGAGATTAATTTTAGTTTCAAGTGGCAACCAAAAGGTACCAACTATTTGTGAATTAGTTTCACAAATGATTACAAAACTTTATACAAAGCCAACTATCCCAAGCTCATGCAAAATTTGAGAGAAGATATTAGAACTTGGTCCACATATAATATATTCTGGTTTGGCAGAATATATTGTATCAAAATGAATTTGCTTCCCTGTATCCTTTATGTGTTCCAGACCTTACCAATCCCGTTAGTAAGGAAGGATATTGTGGTCCTCCTGGCTTTGTTCTCTAAATTTATTTGGAATGATAAAAGACCAAGTGTGAGGGGAAGGGTCTTGAAGAGGCCAACATTGGCTGGGGGAATAATGGTACCTTGCTTGTGGTCATACTACAGTATAAGGCGGGCAGCTCAAGTATGCCAAATTGTCTAATGGCACTGTGATCCAAGTGTCAAACGCTGAGTCTAAAAGAAAAGGAAATACGTGAGCCACTGGAGCTGCATAATATAATCTGGTCCCCGTCTCGGATACAAAAATCTATCAAATTGCCAATATCCTCAATGACCAACTCGTAGGCAGTTTGAACTAAAATTAGATGCTCATTGACCACCAAAAATTCTCTTGACACCCCTATGCGACAACCCGGATTTCGCTCCAGGCCTGAATGGCAAGGATTCAGCATTTGGAGAAAAATAGGCGTTGTTAGACTTAAAGATCTGGAGGGCAGAATTAGTATAAAAACACTTGAACAAATTAAGTAAGAAAAGGACATCCCACATACAGAATTTTTTCGGTACCTCCAGATCAGAGCCTTTTTTAACAAATTCCCTGCCCGCCCTCGATTGACCAATTTTGAACAGCTCTGTACTTTGGAAACAGACACAAGGAGACTCACATCCCAGATGTACAGAGAAGTAACCTGTTCTGGCATGGGGTAAAAAATTGCAGTACATGTCCCAATGGGAAGCAGACTTGGGCAAGGTGCCAGAGGAAGAGGAGTGGGACGAGATAGTCACAGCAGCAGCTAAGAGCTAGATATGCACGACAATAAGGGAAAACGTGTATAAAGTTTTAATGAGATGTTATCTCATCCCACTAAAATTATCAAAATTTGCACTAGGTTACTCACCATTGTGAGAGAAAGGATGGTTGACAGGGCAACCAGAAAGAGACCTATGTGCACTCTCTATGACCAATTGAGGGCTAGGAAATATTCAATCCTAAGGGAATCCTAGTGAGTGGCAATATAGGGCTTTCCCTTAGGATTGAATATTTCCTAGCCCTCAATTGGTCATAGAGAGTGCAAATAGGTCTCTTTCTAGTTGCCCTGTCAACTATCCTTTCTCTCTGGTATTCCCTATTCCCGTATGCACCCGTTTGACAAGTACAATAAATCAATACTAAAGGATAGCGGTAGTAAATAATTTTTGTATATATACTCACCATTGTGCCCAGAACAATGTGGAGAGCAGGCAGATTTGTTACATATGCTGTGGTCCTCCCCCAAGTTGGTGCCCCTTTGTGAGCAAATTAGAGATTGGTTACAGAGGATGTTGGGCCTCACAATTCTGTTGGACCCGTGGAATTTCTTAAATTCCAAAACGTTTGGCTGCCTTGGCTGACACCGACGGATAACCTAGGGATAAACAATACCACAATCATGCTTTGATAGTAGGGAAATGTGCTCTCCCTTGGGATGGGAGAAAGAGGGCTCGGAAGCAGATACGGTAAGGCCTAGTAAGAGGGAGCCGGGCCCGCAAGAGGAGAGAGTAGCGAAACGTTATAAAATATATTAACTAGGAAAAAAGGATGAGTTCTCCCCTCCCTCCCATACCCTCCATTCACCCCTTTAATTTAATTTATTTTGACTTTCGTTGATGTGTTAATTGGACGAGAAGAATATTCTGGCTGACGGGCCATGACTACATGTTAACAACATCCTTTTGTCAACTCTATTTTGCCTTCTTTTTGTTTGCAGTTTTCAAAACCTTTGTGGTTATTAAAAGCAATAGTAATTAAGGGGCTAACCCTACCCGCTACCCAACCGAAGCTAATACAAGTGTTAATAGCATTTCTAAAAATATCGAAATTTGATGGATTTTAGTTTTTTACTTAAACGTGTGATATTTTCTTTGTTTTTCCCCCCGAAATCGCTAATGTTTACTTAAACGTGTGTAACGGGTATTCCCCCTACCCCAATCACAGATATAGTGTATGTGAGGGGGAACCTATGTGTTACCAGGTGTGGTGCGTCTACCTGTAGGTTCACAAGAGGCCTGAGCCTACGCTTGCTGGGAACCTGGGGTGAGTCCTCTGGGTCGATCTGGTTTGCAGCACCTCCACCTGTGTAGGGTTCTAGGAATGTAGGTTGCCTACACAGGACCCACATACACAATAAGTATATACACCGAGATATATATAACCAGTTTACTGTATTTGCAGAATAACCATAACACATTACATCCTCATCAGTAATAACCACTGTGTACTCTATAATACTACTTCCCCTAGGGGGTAACTCCACACCATGTACCGTAGTCCCAAATGTCATTCACTCCCACTAGGAATGTAGCTTGCACCCACCACCGTGTACTCCCACACCGTGTCCACAGTCTAACCCCTTTGTCCCGTGGTCAGCGCTGCCACTATGTGTGAATATATATAAGGTGATTTGTTGGTGCACTTATGAAGGTACCTGCCGAGTGCTCCTGCACTCGGGCCTGCAGACAACTTCAAAAAGGATCCGCCGCTTGGTGATCCCGTCGGCGGTATCCTGCTTTTCTTCACACGAGGGTCCGCCAGGGGCGATCCCACCCTGGAGATAGTCCTTGTCTCTTTGGGGCGTTGGTTTGAGCCCAAGCCTCTTTTCGGGGAGCGCAGTGTTCGCTGTGTCACTAACTGTCACTGGCACTAATGGGGCAAGATCCCTAACCTAGGGCCTGTCACTGCAGCAACACAAGCTATAAGGGGCTCAGGACCTGACTGGGGCCTAGGGGGCTGCTGGCCTAATGCAGTGGGTCACAGACCCCTGCACTCATCTCCTTCCCCTAGCTCTTCCTGGTCCTGACTGCCTGTGTCCCACGCGCGCAAAATGTATCAAAACCCTGCAAGCAGGGAGCTACTCCAGCCCTATTGGCTCCCTGGCGTCATGTCGGGCGCTCCTGAGGCTCATGGGACTTGTAGTCCCATTCAAGAGCCTTCCCTGGTAGGCTGGGGTTTCGCGGGCTGCCATTCAGGGCCGCCGGAGCTCACTGCGTATGCGCGAACGTGCGCAAGATGGCAGCGCCCTGCACGGGAGCCGCTGAGGAGCACCGGAGCGCTCCCTGCTCGGCCCGCACCCTCCAGAAGTGCTGGCGTGTCTGCCGCTTGACTCCCGGCAGTGGAGGTAACGAGGGGGGGGGGGGTCGCGGAACAGAGGGGGACCTGGCTGCTACACATCCGAGATTCTCTCTGCTTATTTTTTTGGAATCATTATGCTTACGCACACAAAATAAGGTGCCATATTGTTCCCGATACAACATTGATGTACAGACGAGACCACGACTATTCTAAAGCTTGCCTTAAACTAGCCCAGTTACATTCTGGGTATGTGCTGGGCTAGTTTAAGGCAAGCTTAAGGCATTTCTGCATTGACTAAAGACCCATAGGTTTAACACAGCAGGGGTCCCTGGCAGTCCCATTCAGTTTGAATGGGACAGCCAGGGACCCCTGCTGGTAATCTGATGGGCCATTAATCAATGCAGAAATACTGGGGCTAGTTTAAGGCAAGTTTAAGGCATGTTTTCAGAATGTACCATGGGTGTACCTGGGTCTTTTTGGCGATTGCCACTGGTTTGTGTTATAATAGTCGCAGTCTCACGTTTTTTGGATATAAACTCGCCTTTTTAGGTTATCGAAATTTGATTAAGTCAATCCTATGTTATAGCTAATATCAGATAGGTATTAATACTCTCAGGAATGAATGGCCTCTTGAGAGGAGTAAGTGGAGCACAGCAGACAGGATGTTTGGCAGGCAAATATGGCACACAGGTATTAAAAAAACGAATTTAGTGGGTGACTAGGAGAGACATCACAAAAAAAGGGGAGCAGAGTAGCTTACTCAGACACGTTTCGGGCAAAAAGCCCTTTGTCAATGAGTAATAATTCTCTCTTAATACTCTCATTTATTTACCAGAAGTAATAATTCAATCCTTTAATATTACGTACAAAAATATATAAAATATAAATAAAAACATATTTAAAACCTTTCTTCAAGAGTTAATAATACATGATGCCTACTCTCAAATATAATACACAGAGAGGGCTATGCACTAAGCTCCATTAAGTCGCTTTTAGGCCGCAAAGTGCTCTTCGATCGTGATTTTTGGCTCAACCCGATGCACTAAGCACCGCAAACAGGCACTTTGCGGTCTAAAAATGACTTTTTTCCGGGATTTTTTCTAAGTCCAACTTTGCTTGATCGCAACCCTGTTTGCCTGAAATTCTGCCCTTAAGCGGGATGCACTAAGCAACGCAACCTTAGCAAACGCCAAAGTTGCATTGATCAGAACACGTCAGGTCAGAGTAGACGCAAAGAAATCTGGACTTAGAAAAAAATCCTGGCTTTTTATTTTTGCATGCGCAAAACCCATACAGCAGGCTGGCGGGTGTCCCAGGCTGACCCCGCGGGGGTCCCGAGGGAGCCCGGGGGTCACGCGGGTGTCACCGGCTGACCCCTCGGGGGTCCGGGGGTCCCCAGCTCACCAAGCGGGGGTACCCGCGGGAGTGCGGGGGTCCCCGCGGCTGTCCCGGGGTCCCCGCGGGCCTGCGGTACCAATGGTGCACCTCCAAAAATAAGAAACAACAATTATAACTAAATACACCCCCCTAACACATACTATACAGTAATGGCCAAAATTACTATTATCCAAATATGGATAATAATGCATTTGGCCATTTTAAATACATATAACATTCAATAAATACAGTCAAAACATATTACACTTACCTTTTACAGGCACCCACGATGAAGGCCGTCTTCATCCTCATCTTCATTCTGCCCATGCCCCTACGGTGCTGCAAAACATGCACAACAATTACAATAGCCAATGTAATGTACCCTAACCCCTTAATCACCATAGCGGTTATTAACCGCTACAGTCATTAAGGGGTTAACCCCCACTCACCCACCACTCGGGAGGCCTACATACCCTCCCACAATAACCCCCCACCCCGTGAGGCCTAACCACCCTCACCCACTACCCACAAGGGAGGCCTACCCACATACCCTTGGGGCCAATACCCGCTCCCCCCACCACAAGTACCCACAATAAAAACAATACACTGCCCCACAATAAACATCATTCTATTTATTAAATACTGTACATAACCCACCCCCTGTGTCCCCCCCATAAATACATTATTTATTCTTTTACATACAGGGTTCATACCCCAGCACCACGCGAGTCCCCGCGGGCTGGCGGGTCACCTGACAGACCTACAGGGTACCAGCAACTTGTTTCATACAGGTTCTGGAGGCCTGTTGGTGGATCCCGCTAAGCACCATGGCCCCCAGGTGGTCTCCTTGGGTGCACCGTGGGCCACAATTGGGTCCCCACGGTAGGCCCTCGGATGTCTGGGAGCCCTTGGTCAGACCCACAAGTGTCTGCGGGGCCTCGGGTGGTTCTCACGGGGGTCTGGGGAACTCACGAGTGCTCACTACGGGTCCACGGTGCCCCCACGGATGTGGGACCACCGCTTCATCCCCGCACCTACGGGTCGGCGGTGCCCCCACGGATGTGGGACCACCGGTTCTTCCCCACAGACTACGGGTCTGCGGTACCCCCACAGATGTGGGACCACCGCTTCATCCCCGCAGGTGTCACCCGTGGAACCACCAGCCTGATACCCGTGAGATACCCGAGGAGACCGCAGGTGGCCTCCAGAGGTCTCACGCAGAACCAAGGAACCAACCCATAAACCGGACCTATACAAACACCCCCCCCCCCCCCCAACACCTACAGTACAATAATGTGCAAAATAACTATTATCCAGATATGGATAATATATTATTTGCCCATTATGAAACACATAAAACATCCACAAATCAAAACATGAATTTTTAATCTTAAAACCACCACATTGCATGTTAAAATAAATCCAGCAGCCATTGCAAATCTAAAAAAAACAAACTGCAGCTACACAAATGTCTATGAAATGTCACACAATTGCATTGAGTGTGTACATAATGCAATTAATCTGTGCATCATATAACATTATGCAAAATATATGTAACAATAAAATACACTATGAACAATGTCCCCTAACCAGCAATGCCATCCTGGAAATCAATTAGAAACTAACCAACATCAATTCAATTAGCATCAATCAATTAATCCATTTCCTCAAACAATTAAAATACAATACAAATCAATTATACAATTCCCTATTCAATTGCTAAAGCCAAACCATTGCCAAAACAATTCTAATTTAAAGTAACCACCATCATTCTAATCTTACTACCATAAAGAAGCCATATTTTAAATACAAATTACATCAGGGTTTCCCAAACTTTTTTTTCCGTGACCCGGTTATTTTTGAACTTCTCCTTCGTGACCCACTAAAAAATTTATCGCCTATACTGGCCTGTAGGGCCTGCACAGACACACACACAGCCACTGATACACACACACACACACACACACAGCCACTGATACACACCCACACAGCCACTGACAGACACGCAGCCACTGACACACACACTGATACATACACACAGCCTCTGATACACACGCAGCCACACAGAGACACTGCTACACACACACACACACACACACACACACACACACACACACGCACGCACGCACACACGCACACACACACACACACACACACACACACACACTGATACACACACACACTGAAACACACACACACACACACTGATATAGATACACACACACACAGATACACACACACACTCGCTCTCCCCAGGGGCACTTGGGTTGCCAGGGGCACTTGGGTGGGAGGGAGGGAGGGGGCCAGGGGCACTTGGGAGGGAGGGGGCCAGGGGCACTTGGGTGGGAGGGAGGGCGGGGGCCAGGGGCACTTGGGTGGGAGGGAGGGGGCCAGAGGCACTTGGGTGGAAGGGAGGGGGCCAGGGGCACTTGGGTTGCCAGGGGCACTTGGGTGGGAGGGGGCCAGGGGCACTTGGGTGGGAGGGGGCCAGGGGCACTTGGGTGGGAGGGAGGGGGCCAGGGGCACTTGGGTGGGAGGGAGGGGGCCAGGGGCACTTGGGGGGGAGAGAGGGGGGCAGGGGCACTTGGGTGGGAGGCAGTGACTGGGTGGGGTGACTTACCTTGCCGCCGGACGCTTTCCCCTGCTGCGCCCAATATCCCCTGCTGCCCGGGACGGGAGGTGGGCTTGGGGGCATGGGAGGTGGGCTCGGGAGGGGGTGCCACGGGAGGTGAGCTCCGGAAGCTGGCCGCGGGGGGAAGCGGACCGCAGTAGGAGCTTGTACTTCCCCCTCCGTCCCACATAACGTGCGGGCCGCAGAGGAGCTGGTACTTCCTCCTCTGTCCCACGTTGGGAGCGGGGGGGAGGAAGGGAGCGGGCCCTGCGCAAGCGCGTGGGACCGCGGGGATCGAATCGCCGCCATTTTTTTAAAATTGAGCAGGGGGGACGGGAGACACCGTGCGGCCAGCCTCGCTGCGACCCGGCAATTTTGGTGCCGTGGCCCGGTGCCGGGTCGCGACCCACCATTTGGGAAACGCTGAATTACATTATTCACAACTATGACAAAATAAAGATGCTAAATACATTATCCATACATGAAAAGAACCTAAACATGAGCCAAACAATCAATTATTATCCCTGTATGTCTATCCATACAGATAGATAAACATAACATACAGGGGCAATAATACAGCATAAAATACAATGCATTTACATACAAAATTCACATACAATACACCCATTCAGTGTCCATGAATGTATTACAGTATATACATAGATACATTAACGGGCATTAAATGGGACTGAAAAAATAAAAGACATGAATCAAAAATCATAAAAACCTGTAAAAGTAAAAATAATAAACTTTTCTTTTGTTTACTCACCATTAGATGCCCACTCACCGAAATCCATGCGACCCGGAAGCACAGGAACCAATCCACAGGTAAGCCATAAAATAAAAAACCATAACAAATCCACGTCTGTGTCTTCTTTCTTCTTTGGGGTCTTTTGGTGTCTTCTGGGGTCTTCTTCCATCTTCTTCCGGCTTCTTCCGTCTTCTTACGCCACGTCCTTCTTCTCTTCTTAGGAGGGGAGATGTTCCCTCCTCGGCGACTAGCTTCAAAATGAGGCGACATAGGCTTTTATAGGCCTATGACGTCACATTTTGGTCAAATGTTTCCCACAGTCCTGATTGGGCCGTGAAAAACATGTGATTTGGCCGATGCAAAAAAAAATTATGACGTCATTTATAGGCAATGAAAGCACAGCCAATCAGAATGGCTTTGCTTCAATTGCCTTTAAAATGACGTCATTAAAAGAAACATGGCCGGTCTCACATGGTACGGTAGCCAATCAGAACGTGGGAAATACATCCCAACTCTGATTGGCTCTAGTACCATGTGACAGGCTTTCAAAGACGTCACATCCGTTCTCCCCCAAGCCTCTGTCACATGGTCTACTAGAGCCAATCAGAGATGGGATGGAGTTCCCACGCTCTGATTGGCTACGGTACCATGTGAGACCGGCCATGTTTCTTTTAATGACGTAATCTTAAAGGCAATTGAAGAAAAGCCATTCTGATTGGCTGATTGCCTTTAAATAACGTCATCATTTTTTTTTCATCGGCCAAATCACATGTTTTTCACGGCCCAATCAGGACCGTGGTGTTATGCCGGTGCTGCCCGCAGACCAGACCCGTCCCTTCTACTGAGGTGAGGAACGTATATGGGCACGCACGCGCAGCAAAAGGAGCGTGTCCGGAGTGTGGTATTTAGGCGTTGCCAGGCCAGGTGATGTTAGCTAGCAATTCTTCCCGGTACCGGAGAAGAAGTGCCGTCGTCGTTGCCGTTTTAGCCAAGGTCAGGGATTGGAGAATTCCGGAAGGTCGTTGTCCAAGCAGGGGTCGTGAGCCAGAGAAGGACGTCCGCCAAGCCAAGTCGTAACCTGAGAGAATAAGAGAGAGATCGCCAGAGTAGTAATCCTAATGGAAACTATGTCGAGCAATGAATGAGTGAGAGGACAGGCATTATAAAGTGCGGCTGACCAATCAGAGGTGGAGGCAGGCCTGGAGGAGTGCGTAGAGCTGTCCTGGATAGGTCCACTTGATTGGCAGGCAGGTGAGGACTCTTATTCTGGCAGGAGGTCCTATTAGTTTGCTAGAGCAGTGAATAAATTATTTTCGCCCGGCGCGCGCTGTACACGCACGCGGCTGGGACACATGGCAGCCGCATGGGAGAGGGAAGAGCCAGCAGAAGCGGGAGACGACCGGGGACAGCGAGGGACCTCTAGGACAGCAGGAGGTAAGTGGCGCCATCGAGGGGCACGCACCTCGGCAGCGGGGGTTACAGAAGGTGAGGAGGGACCAGGGCACAGGCGCCGGAACCCCAAACTCCTCAAACGTGGGAAACATTTGACCAAAATGTGACGTCATAGGCCTATAAAAGCCTATGTCGCCTCATTTTGAAGCTAGTCGCCGAGGAGGGAACATCTCCCCTCCTAAGAAGAGAAGAAGGACGTGGCGTAAGAAGATGGAAGAAGCCGGAAGAAGATGGAAGAAGATGGAAGAAGACCCCAGAAGACCCCAGAAGACCCCAAAGAAGAAAAAGACACAGACGTGGATTTGTTATGGTTTTTTATTTTATGACTTACATGTGGATTGGTTCCTGTGCTTCCGGGTCGCATGGATTTCGGAGAGTGGACATCTAATGGTGAGTAAACAAAAGAAAAGTTTATTATTTTTACTTTTACAGGTTTTTATGATTTTTGATTCATGTCTTTTATTTTTTCAGTCCCATTTAATGCCCGTTAATGTATCTATGTATATACATACATTCACGGACACTGAATGGGTGTATTGTATGTGAATTTTGTATGTAAATGCATTGTACAGTACCGGCAGCTTTTATTCTCACAAATGCCGGCGGCATGCCGGGATCTACTCTGTCTGGCGCCAGTCTAGACCGCGCGCCGCCACATTTACTCCATGCACCCCCCCTCCTCTTCGGGCGCATTTTAGCCCCCCTTCCCGACCCCGAACCCGGCTCCTGCTCTGCCCCTCTGCTTCCCCGCACCCCCGCTTACCTCACTTTAAACTCCAGGGGTGTCGGGGAAGCCGGGGAAGCCGGGGAAGCCGAGGAAGCCAGGGAAGCTGGGCGCGCACGTGACTGTGACGTCACAGTGCGCCGCAACAAGCCGCGTCACCACGCTTCCCGCACGCATCCTGCCGTGCGGGAAGTGTTCGAATAAAAGCTGCCGGTACTGTATTTTATGCTGTATTATTGCCCCTGTATGTTATGTTTATCTATCTGTATGGATAGACATACAGGGATAATAATTGATTGTTTGGCTCATGTTTAGGTTCTTTTCATGTATGATAATGTATTTAGCATCTTTATTTTGTCATTGTTGTGAATAATGTAATTTGTATTTAGCTAATGGCTTCTTTATGGAAGTAAGATTAGAATGATGGTGGTTACTTTAAATTAGAATTGTTTTGGCAGTGGTTTGGCTTTAGCAATTGAATAGGGAATTGTATAATTGATTTGTATTGTATTTTAATTGTTTGCGGAAATTGATTAATTGATTGATGCTAATTGTATTGATGTTGGTTAGTTTCTAATTGATTTTCAGGATGGCATTGCTGGTTAGGGGACATTGTTCATAGTGTATTTTATTGTTACATATATTTTGCATAGTGTTATATGATGCACAGATTAATTGCATCATGTACATACTCAATGCAATTGTGTGACATTTCATAGACATTTGTGTAGCAGCAATTTGTTTGTTTTAGATTTGCAATGGCTGCTGGATTTATTTTAACATGCAATGTGGTGGTTTTAAGATTAAAAATTCATGTTTTGATTTGTGGATGTTTTATGTGTTTCATAATGGGCAAATAATATATTATCCATATCTGGATAATAGTTATTTTGCACATTATTGTACTGTATGTGTTAGGGGGGGGGTGTATTGGCCCCAAGGGTATGTAGGTAGGCCTCCCTTGTGGGTAGTGGGTGAGGGTGGTTAGGCCTCACGGGGTGGGGGTTAGTGGGGGTTAGTGGGGGAGGGTATGTAGGCCTCCCGAGTGGTGGGTGAGGGTGGGTTAACCCTTAATGCCTGTTGGGCATGTTTTGCAGCACTGGAGGGGCATGGGCAGGATGAAGATGAGAATGAAGACGGCCTTCATCGTGGGTGCCTGTAAAAGGTAAGTGTCATATATATTGTCTGTATTTATTGTAATTTATATGTATTTAAAATGGGCAAATGCATTATTATCCATATGTGGATAATAGTCATTTTGCCCATTACAGTACTGTATGTGTTTGGGGGCGGGGGGGATGTGTGTTGTTTATTGGGGGCAATTGTCCCCAATAAACATTCCAATGTGCCTTAACCCCACATCGCATCTTGGACGCTATAAAGATGGCGACGGCACTGGCACCCAATGCCCCATACCGGGGCCTGTAACTCAGGAACCAGGGGGTCTCTGAGGCAGAAATCAATGCGGTTCAGCTCCGGGGACCCCCTGCTCCCGCACACTATTATTTAAAATACATTAAAGCAGCTTCATTACCATAGCGGATAGCCGCTATGGTAATGAATTATTGTTTATTGTTATGTATGTTTTAATACTAGTGTAAATGTGCAGGGGGTCTCCCGAGCTGAACCGCATTGGTTTCAGGTCCGAGGACCCCCTACTTCAGGAGATACAGGCCCTGTTATGGGGTGCCGGTATCCCCTGCAGAATGTAAATAACCTGGTCACGTGACGCGGGAGCTTTAAACTGCAGGGGATACTGGCACCCAATAACGGGGCCTGTAACTCCTGAAGTAGGAGGTCCTCGGACCTGAAACCAATGCGGTTCAGCTCGGGAGACCCCCTGCTCATGTACACTATTATTAAAATGTTTTTATTTAGTGTACAATCACCTGTAACAGTCTTGCATGGAGATAGCAAATCTCCATGCAAATGTTTCAAGCGACTTTTTTTTCTATCAGTTAGCGAACGGAAAGGTTCAGAACGCTAGCAGGGGGGAAAAAAGCAAACCGTACGCTGTGGCTGTTTTGAGCTATTTTGAGCAGGAACGTTAAAAAATGGCCTCAAGGCCTTAGTGCATCGCGTCCCCGGCTTCACTTTTTAACGAACCTGCTTTTTGGCCAAAACAGAACGCAAAGCCATTGAGCTTAGTGCATAGCCCCCTAAGTAAAATGTCTATAGTGTATAATAGCACACTGTAGAGGGTATTATTCTACTGAAAATGTCTATACGTTGCACATCTTATCTTCATATAAACTACACGTAAGTCCATGTTTAAATTCTTTAATTTCTCTAATGCCAAGGAAACTAGTGACATACAACATATTAATGTAATGCCATATATAATGAATCCTATTAGTACTATCTATTTTGGACATCAGAAGTAAATAGAAACAAGTGTTTCTATATATACACAATATTCTAGATTCTATAAAACATACTATAAACAGTATAATGCAAAAGAGTAATATAAAAACAGTATCATAAAGGACAGTATTAAAAAAACAACCTAAGTCTATGTCTATATTTAGACCACAAGGAACAAAGTTTTTCAAGTTTATCCTTTGAGTTTGTTTTGGGATAATTTAACCAATCTATTACATCTTCTCCACTTGGCTTCTACCCTATCTATAACAGAAAATAACAGATTTGTTGATACACAGTTTTAAAATGTTTACATACTCTGTATCTATAACCCATTTTTTATATTCCTGACATGTTCCTGAATTCTCACATTTAATGTTCTGCCTGTTCTCCCTGTACAGTATATTGAAGTCCACAGGGACATTCCAGCATATAAATGACAATGTTGCAAGTGCAAGAAATGCATTTCTTCACCTCAACTTCTTTTGAGGTCACGTTGGCTTTGTATAACTTCTTATCCTTTTTCCATATTTACAAATTGAGCAGTTTCTATAGTACATCTATGAAAAAATAGCTTTTTGGCTAAGCCAATTCTTCATTTTCTTTTTATGGTCCTCTCTTGCTACTGGATGGGCTAGGAGTTGTTTCACATTTAATGCTCTTTTGAAAACTACCTGTGGGGAAGGCGTTAAAATCGGATACCCTATCAGTATATCCCAGTGTTTTCCTATTATGTTTCTTATATTGCTTGAGTCACCAGAGTACTCCGTAATGAAAGGTATAAAATCATTGGTAAAGTTCTTTCTTATTCTTCTCCACAGAGATACGGTCTGATCTCTCATACCATTAATTTTCTCATAATCTTTTTGACCTTATTGTACTTCCTGTCTAGAAATGTCTTCTTTTGATCAGCTGTTTGATCTTGGAAGACACTATCATCTGTGCAATTCCTTTAAATCCTTTGGAATTGGCCTGCAGGTATATTAGTGATCCACCTCTTATGATTGCTGTTTGCTAGCAGATAGTTATTCCTATCACTTTCTTTAGAATGTTTTCATTTTAATCTTCATTTCATGATCTATAAAAATAGTTAAATCTAAGAATTTTACAGAAATTGTGCTGAAGAAGGTAGACAAACAGATTTACCCCCCTCCCCACACCAGATGAAGAAGACATTGTCTATCAACCGCCACCATAGCACCAGGTTTGCCCCAAATGGATTCTCCTTCCATATATGTGTAGCCAGGTCCCCCTTCTCTCTTGCGGACCCCCCCTCTGGGTACTCACCGTGGCGGTCGGGAGCAGAGCGGCCGCTCACGGGGAGGTGTGGGGGCGTGTGCGTGCACAGCGCGCTCTTCTCAGATGCGATCGGTTACCGGGGACACATGCGACCGGTTGCCGGGGACGCCCGGCGGTCCCTGCCGAGGGGGCCACCATCTTGGATTGCGCATGCATGCGCAGTAGCCAGAAGCGACGGGAGGCACAGAGACAGCTCTCACATGCGCAGAACAAGGGTGCGAGAATGCCACCAATGAGAGGAAGGCTCTTGAATGGGACTACAAGTCCCATGAGTCTCAGGAACGGCCCCATGATGCCAGGGAGCCAATAGGGCTGGAGGAGCTCCCTGCTTGCAGGGTTTTGATACATTTCGTGCGTGCGGGACACAGACAGTCTGGACCAGGAAGAGCTAGGGGAAGGAGGTTAGTGTAGGGGTCTGTGACCCACTGCATTAGGCCAGTAGCCCCCTAGGCCCCAGTTAGGTCCTGAGCCCCTTACAGCTTGTGGTGCTACAGGGACAGGCCCTAGGGGAGGGACTTTGCCACCTTAGTACTAGTGTTAATTAGGGACACAGCGGACACTGCGCTCCCCGAGAAGAGGCTTGGGCTCAAGCCTACGCCCAAAGAGACAAAGACTATCTCCAGGGTGGGATCGCTCCTGGCGGACCCTCGTCTAAATGAAGGGCCGGATCTGGAGATGGGATCACCAAGCGGCGGATCCTTTTCGAAGTTGCTTGCAGGCTCGAGTGCAGGAGCACTCAGCAGGTACCTTCCTAAGTGCACCAATGTATCACCATATATAATTACACATAGTGGCAGCGCTGACCACGGGACAAAGGGGTTAGACTGTGGATACGGTGTGGGGATACACGGTGGTGGGTGCAAGGTACCCTTCTGGTGGAGTGAATGACATTTGGTACTACGGTACATGGTGTGGAGTTACCCCCTAGGGGGAGTATTATTACAAGTACGCAGTAGTGATTACTGATAAGTGTGTAAAGTGTGTGATTATTCCCGCATATATATATAAACTGGTTATATACATCTCCGTGTATGTACTTATTGTGTATGTGGGTCCTGTGTTGGCAACCTTCTACATTCCTAGAACCCTGCACAGGTGGCGGCGCTGCAAACCAGATTGATCCGAAGGATTCAACCCAGGTTCCCAACAAGCGGAGGCTCAGGCCTCTTGTGAACCTACAGGTATATGCACCACACTTGGTAACACATAGGTTCCCCCTCACACACATTATATCTGTGCTTGGGGTAGAGCGAATACCCGTTACATATGCGAATCCTCCCAACTTCAAAGAAAAAGATTTTCATAGCTTGGGCAAACCTGGTGCCCATAGCTATCCCCAATTAGAAAGTAATGCGGACACTCTGTAGAAATAATCAGCAGATACTTATCAGCCAGTGCTCCATGCAACAGGGTATCCTGAACTCCCAAAGAAATCAGCAGTAGAGGTTGGGTGATACAGGCACACGGACTTGCTAATCAAAGAAAATGTATTATTCCAAAGTGAACCAATGTTTTGACTGCTTATATCAGCTTTTGTGAGGACTACAATACAGACATAAAACACACACACACACACACACACACACACACACACACACACACACACACACACACACACACACACACACACACACACATATGATGATGTCTTCATCTTGTGGAATGGCAGTGAAGAGGACCTATTAGCGTTTGCAGCTTTTCGGAATAACATTCCATCTACAATACACTTCACCTTAAATTACAACAGCAGTGAAATTGCTTTTCTAGATACAATAGTGTATTAAACTGGCGGTACATTGGCTACCAAACTATACCGGAAGAGTACTAATAAGAACTCATTATTGCGTGCAGCAAGTCATCATCCCCTGCCACTAAGGAGGGGTCTCCCCTACTCACAGCTCTTGATAGTGAAGAGAATCATGACCGATCCAGAGGAGACCCAAAGGGCTCTTGTTCATATGGCTGCACGCTTCTGGGAGAGAGGCTACTGTGTAAAAGATATCCAGGATGCCTTACAGAAGGTTGGACAGATTGATAGAAGTGTGCTGCTGACACCAGTGTCTACAAGACCAGTCACAAATAGATTTAACATCGTCAGCACCTTTAGCACTGCCTCTAATGATATTAAGTGGTGTATCCGGGGGAATTGGCGTATCCTGGAGAACGTTGAGAGGATTGGCGCATGTGCCAAGGAACCACCGTTGTTCTGCTTTTGCCATGGTCCTAGCATTGGAGACATGGTAACAGGATCAGATCCAACAGAGAAATATGCCATCCCAAAAACCTGGCTGGCCAAGAAACCCGGCTCATATCGGTATCATGGTTGCATGAATTGCCAGTTTATGCAACAGGGCCCGAGTTATAATCATCCACACAAATGAACAATACAGACCGGCGCCTCAATGTCCAATTGGAAGGAACAAAGGTAAGTCCAAAGAATAGCTGCAGTGTCCAATGGAGGATGATCCAATCTTTAGACAGCAGACTCCACAGCAGCAAAAATGGTATATAGTGCAAGGGAGACAAAAGGAAAAATCATAGCGTAACAAGGTATGAACTGGACATATAACACATAGACAAAAACAAACATAAAACAATGACAGATAGGCTGACAATTATTTACGGAGTATTTAATATAACACAATAAAAAGCAATGAACCAGTGAAGAGCAGATGTGGGATCCGGTGTGTAAAATCGGAATCCTACTTACAAGAAGTCCAAAAGGTACAGGCAGGGGTATAATGTGAGCGCGATCCGGCGGCAGCTGCTGGTAGACACGTGGCACTCGGGGGAGACTGCACACACTTCCTCAGATCTGCATCAAGCTGTGCGTCACTGTGGCAGTTGAGAGTTGAGAGTTTAGCAGTGAGCAGAACAGAGCAGATCAACACAAGAATACGACGGTGTACAGCAATAGGAGAAGGGAGTTCCGGTAATTGGTCCCGCCCACAGTGACGTGTTTCCGGTCGCGGACAGACGGCATCAGGAGAAGCAGCCCACAGTGACGCACAGCTTGATGCAGATCTGAGGAAGTGTGTGCAGTCTCCCCCGAGTGCCACGTGTCTACCAGCAGCTGCCGCCGGATCGCGCTCACATTATACACCTGCCTGTACCTTTTGGACTTCTTGTAAGTAGGATTCCGATTTTACACACCGGATCCCACATCTGCTCTTCACGGGTTCATTGCTTTTTTTTGGGTTATATTAAATACTCCGTAAATAATTGTCAGCCTATCTGTCATTGTTTTATGTTTGTTTTTGTCTATGTGTTATATGTCCAGTTCATACCTTGTTACGCTATGATTTTTCCTTTTGTCTCCCTTGCACTATATACCATTTTTGCTGCTGTGGAGTCTGCTGTCTAAAGATTGGATCATCCTCCATTGGACACTGCAGCTATTCTTTGGACTTACCTTTGTTCCTTCCAATTGGACTTTGAGGCGCCTGTCTGTATTGTTCATTTGTGTTTCCTCACTAATTGTGTTTGGGTTAGTTTTCCTGGCAGCCTTGCCTCATATAGGTGATTTAACATATCATTTTATTGTTGTTCACATGCACTGCACATTAGTTTTTTAGCGCTATATACATCATTCTTTTTCCAATCATCCACACAGTGACACACCTAGCAAAATCAAGCAGGCACTTAACTGCGAATATAAATTCATGGTGTATTACATCAGATGTCCCTGTGGACTTCTGTACATTGGCAAGACTATGAGGATGCTAAAAGAGCAGATGGCCAAGCACAGCACCACAATCAGGAAAGCCCTATTGAGTAGTGATGACATGGACCTTAAATACCTCCCCGTCGCTAGACATTTTAAAGAACAGAGACATTCTTTGGCGATGCTTAGATGCATGCCTATTTTTCAGGTTCCTGTCCCCACACGTGGGGGTGACAGGGGCAAGATTTTGTTACAACATGAGGACAAGCTTATTTATGAACTGCGAACAATGGTTCTTGGAGGCCTGAATGAGGAGCTGAAATTGGGCTGCTTTTTGTAAATGCATTATGTACTTTTGTGATTTTGTATTGCTTCTCTGTTTATATGATCACGTATTTACTAGCCAGTGTTGTCACATGTCTTTCATAGTTTCACTTCCCCTGCACATCCTCACTTCCTTGGTTGTTTCTGTTTGTTCTTGCATGTATGTTTCAGCTGTGTCCCACTGCACCCTGGAGACCATCATACATGTGGCTCTCTCTATGATAAGTTTAGCCACAGCTTTTTAGTTAATGCTATCTACTCAGTGTAGTTGCTGCTATATGTGGTGTTGCTCCTGTTGCGCATACTGGTTGCTGGCGTCTTTGGTTGCTAGGGTTATTATGGATAGCTCTCGTGTACATTATTGGTGCACAGCTCTGTTTTCCTATTGGCTCCCCGGCTCAGCGTGTTTCCTTGATGCGCATGCCCAACAGGCGACGCGCTACGTGTCTCGGCACCGGGCGCAAGTTGCTGACGTCAGAGTATACCGCACTGATTTTTTAATTGATCTCCCTCCGTTCGTGGGTGTGGTAGGAGTGATCCTATTCAGGTATTGGCTACTAGTGCGTGGTAGACAGCTGATGTGCATGTAAGTGTTGATTTTTGTTCTTGTGTTGGTGTTTGGCTATTTGCATGTTTGGTGCACTGTGGGTTGGGGTATAAAGGGAAGGTCACTGTCACTTGTTGTTTGCACGGCCCTGAGGAAGGTCTCTCTGTGGGACCGAAACGTTGGCTACGGTGTAACTATTGTTTCAATACAATTGTTTCTGGACTACTATATGCAGTGTGCTGTCTCCTTTTACTGGCCTTTGGGCTGGTAAATATGTTCTTTGGATTCTTATGGGATGAGCATCTGCTTTAAGTATTATATTCGTGTGCTGACTCGCTTCATGTGGATTATATAAATATACCACAAACAATTACCTACTTGCCAAACTCTGTCCGCACCCTGGAGCCGCATTCCAAAGTAATCCAACATTTCGGCTGAATATATCAAACAATTTCTTCAAAGTTGGGTAGCAAAATGTCCCCCATTAAGAATAAAGGGTCCAATAAAGACAGACTGGTGTTCCCAGCTAAATTCACACGTGCTAGTGGATTCCTTAAAGCCACCATTAGTAAACACTGGCGCATATTACAACACCACCTGTCCTTGAACTAGATTCCATATTCCTCTGTCTTCCCTTCCGTTCTGGGATCTATTTCTCCCTTGTTTAATTGCTTGTCAGTTTCCCCTGTCCCAGCAGCAACGCTGCATGTAAAATGCAACATTATTGCTACATGTTGTAGTTCCCTCAGACATTTCTGTGAGTTGCCATAGCAGCCCCAGCCTTCCTCCCCAGAATGGGCTAGTCTGCCCCCCTCCTGTTTGTTCTAAGATAGTCTGTCCCAAGGCTATTCCCTTTACCCACACTGCTCCTCACTTTTTTTTCACCCTGGACTCTGAGTGAGTAACTGCCTGCTATATACCCCAGCAAGGCCTTTTTGTTTTACACTGTCTCATCATTGATACACTGCACATCAGACAGAGAAGCACTCTCTGCCATATTACATCTACAAGCACCTATCTCCCTGTGATTTCCCTCAATAAAATCAAGAAAGAGAAAAGGACTTGTTTGTGCTTTGGAAGAGGTGAGACATGAGTTAAGCTAACTGGAGTCATTCATACACCATTCGTGAACCTGGCTTCAGGATAGTAAAACAAAGACCTGGGTTAGGGAATCACACAGGAGCTACTACTCAAAGACTTATACTACACAGAATAGTCTCTGCACCCCAGGACAAGCAGCAGCTTTACTCTGCCAGACAGGGCAGCAAGCTTTATACAGTAAACTGCACACAGCCTGCAACCTTACAGATAAGCAAGCAGATTTACACTGGACACAGCCAACATCAACCCTGCACACAAGGCAGCAGCTTTGCAGACAGACAGTGCACTTTACACACAGAGCCTTGATCGCCTTCTCTGTCTTTTTGAGTCCACCCTCTGCACAGCCCCATAGTGAGGAGCCACCATTTCACCTACCCCTGCGCACGTCCCCACGGCTAGCGCCATCAAGGGCCACGCTACCGGACACCCGCCAGGACACGGGTCAGAGCCACCGGACACCTGTGAGTACAGCTACCCCTACGCTGCACGCTGCAGGACACCGCTCGGCATCATCTGAGACAGACGCCCATCGCTGACAAGGTAAAGGACCACACGCCACACGCACTGGCTAAAGGCCTACACACACCTACAGCATGGCAGAACTCAGAGCCTCACCAGACATCACGCAGGGAAGTGATCACTCAGACACAGAGACCGCTGCGCATCTGCAACAGGTGCAGGCAGGCGCAAGGCCCAAACGGGCAGTCACACTGCCACAAAAGGCCCGCGAAAAATATGAGACTGACATTGAAGCGCACCGCGCTAAATTAGAGTTGGCCTGGGAAACAACCACACTTGGAATATGCAATGTCGCCGGCGCAGGTAACTATATACAACAGCTCGAGCAGGCAATAACTCAATTGAAGATAGATCACTCGTGCTATCAAGCACTGTCACAGGCATATTTCACCTATCTAACAAGAACTAACACGGAAGATAGCCTGCGAGAACGCGACCTGCAAAAGGCGATCGACCTAGAACGTGATGGCATCGTGCAGACCGCCATCACGGACGCCCAAAGTGAGAGAAAAGGGCTCCTCCTGGAGACAGCGTCGCAGCGCTCAAGCACATCCAAAATCTCATCAAGGTCAGCAAGATCAGCACAATCTCACGCGTCAAGCGCAAGCGCTAACGCTACCAAGGCACGAGCCACCGCAGAGGCCGCATGCGCCAGGGCCGAATATGGTCGGAGAGAGGCAGCCGTAAGGGCAGAAAAAGCGCGCATAGAAGAGGAGGAGCAGGTCGCCGCTGCCAATGCCGCCACCGCTGCTACCGCCGCCGCTGCTACCGCTGCCAATGCCGCCGCCGCTGCTACCACCGCCGCTGCCAATGCGCGTAGAAAGGCCGAATTGGACGCGGATCTAGAGGCTCTAAGCAAAGAAGAGGAAGCCGCTGCCGCCATAGCCCAAGCCAAAGTCCTAGAAGCAGCTGCGAGACAAGACGGAGGGGAGCAACCGTACAGACGGATTGCCTCAGAGGATCCAGCCCTGCGCACTGAAGACTACGTAAGGAGCCTCTTCAGTGTAAACACCAGCGCACCATCTCAACAAGGATGGAGTGACTCCACAGACAACGAAGACTTGCTAGGCCCACGAGGAGAAGATGCTGCTCCTTCAATGGTACATGCTGCCTGGGATAGCCACAGCCGCAATAGTGATCCACACGCCAGCACGCACACGGATGCACCACAACAGGCTCGCAATCCAGGTACACCCACGTAGGAGATAACAGCCCCTCACAATGGCCAGCAGCCATCACGCGTCCACGCCAAGGAAGAGGTGACCGCACAGACCCTCCCAGCAACTACTTCCGGCGTGACCTGGTGCAAGCAGGACTCACCAGCTTCGACGACCACCCTGAGAACTACCGGACGTGGAAGTTCATGTTCAAAGACGCAATCAACAGCTTGGACTTCTCAGCAAGGGAAGAGCTCAACCTGCTATTCAAGTTCCTGGGGAACGAATCCAGAGAGCACGCGAACAGACTGCGGGCGGCAAATGCACACCAACCCCAAATAGGTCTTGACCTAGTGTGGGAAAGGCTAGAAGAGTCCTACGGCAGCCCCGAAGCAGTCGAGGATTCGCTCTTCAAAAGAGTCGACAGCTTCCCTAAGATTACAACTAAAGACTACTCGAAGTTACGAGAGCTCGGGGACCTGCTGCAAGAACTGGAGTTCACAAGGAAAGACCATTCTTTAATAGGTCTCAACGTCCTAGACTCAGCCCGTGGAGTGAGACCCATCCTGGAGAAGCTACCCTTCAACCTCCAAGAAAGGTGGATTTCACAAGGTTCCAAATACAAAAGGGAGAAGCAAGTCGTCTACCCCCCATTCTCAGTTTTCTTGAGCTTCATTCGCGAAGCAGCAAAGACGAGGAACGATCCCAGCTTCATCTTAGGGGTGCAGACTTCATCCAGTGCCAGCCACCCGAGGAACGAAAGGTCAACAACGAGATACAAGGACACCAGAACACCCATCTCGGTCCACAGGACGGACTTGCCCCCTACGACCCACACGAGTCACGGCCAGATGGCCGACAGGGACAAGAAACCAAGGGACCTCAACAAAGAATGCCCTATCCACAAAAGGCTGCATCCGCTTAACCAGTGTATCGGATTCAGAATGAAACCCATAGAGGAGCGACAGAACTTACTCAGGGAATGGGGAGCTTGTTTCAAGTGTTGTGCTTCCACAACTCATTTACACTGGCGACACACTTTATTCGAGCTTGGCTAGTCCCACGAATTCGGGTATACCCGGTTGTATTGAGGTTTGTGACTGTTTTCTGCCCGAGTGCATTGAGGTATTTTCCAAGCAGGGATTGAAGCATTTTATTCCCGCTGGCTGCAATACTGCACAGTATATATATATATACTGCATTACAATTCATGAATTTATGCCATCTGGTAGACACGCGAAGCATTGCAGCCTATTAAATCCTAATCATTATCATTTAACAGATCAGCCGCCCATCAGCCAGGCATGAACCCAGGCTGGGAAGGCAAATGCAACGGGGCTTGTCAGAGGTGAGGAGTGGCGCATTCCAGGTATCTGCCAGGTACATACCGGGTATTTGCTCGAATAAAGTGTGTCGGTGCAGTATTCAAGGACTGCAAAGAAGCAATGAAATGCACAGAGTGCGATAGCGATAGGCACATAGCCGCTTTACAAACGGAAGTTTTGAAGCCCAAAGCAAGCAAAGCCCCTAACCCTTCGACAAAGCAGGGCGGGGAGGAAGAGGCGGGAGATACACCCCCCACGACATCGGTAGCGTCCAAATGCACAGAAGTATGCGGAGAAGGGAACGATGTCAGATCTTGCTCTAAAATATGTCTGGTAGCCGTGCACCCAGAGGGACAACCCCAAAGAGCTAGAAGGATGTATGCAATCATCGACGACCAGAGCAACCGATCACTGGTCAGGTCAGAATTCTTCGACATGTTCAATATTCAAGACAGTGCTTCTCCTTACACTCTCAGAACGTGCGCAGGGCGAATGGAGACTACAGGGAGAAGAGTGAATGGCTACACCATATGCTCAATAGATGGCAAAGTGAACATGCCCCTTCCCACACTCATCGAGTGCAATCACATGGCAGAAGATAGGAGTGAGATCCCCACACCAGATGTGGCGCGACACCATCCCCATCTAAAAGCTATTGACGATCGTATCCCACCACTAGACGAAGGCGCCCAGATCATGCTGCTACTTGGCAGGGACATTATGAGAGCACACAAGATCCGCGAACAGCTAAACGGGGACCACAACCGCCCAACCGCTCAAAGGCTCGATCTGGGATGGGTGGTAGTGGGAGAAGTATGCATAGACAGAATACGAGGACCCGACAATGTAGGCACCCTACGAACAAACTTGTTGGAGAACGGTCACGCATCCCACTTCAAACCCTGCCCGAACCACTTCCAGGTCCACGAGAAGCTCAAGACCAAAAGGAACTATGGAGACGCGCCTGTGGCAGGAAAACACCCCAATGGCCTAGGGGGTACAGTGTTCCAGACCACAAAAGACGACGACAAACAGGCGCCATCAATGGAAGATAAAGAATTCTTGAGGTTAATGGATAAGGAGCTCTTCAAGAACGAATTAGGCAGTTGGGTGGCCCCACTACCATTCCGCTCGCCAAGAAGACGCCTCCCAAACAACAGAGACCACGCCATGTCTCGACTCGCTTCGCTTCGCCGTAACCTACAAAGGAAACCGGAGACCAAGGAACACTTTGTGGCCTTCATGCAGAAAATCTTCCACAGCGGCCATGCAGAGTCGGCGCCCCCACTGAGAGAAGGCGAAGAATGCTGGTACCTCCCGTCGTTTGGCGTCTACCACCCCCAGAAACCTGGCCAAATTCGAGGGGTATTCGACTCCAGTGCTCAGCATCAGGGAGTCTCCCTAAACGATGTTCTCCTCACCGGGCCGGATCTGACGAACAGTCTTCTGGGAGAGTTGATCCGCTTCCGCAAGGAGCCAATCGCCATAACAGCAGACATTCAACAGATGTTCCACTGCTTCCTTGTGCGAGAAGACAACCGTAATTACCTATGATTCCTATGGTACCAAGATGACGACATAGAAAACGAAGTCACGGAGTACCGCATGAAAGTACATGTCTTCGGGAACAGTCCATCACCTGCGGTGGCTGCCTACGGCCTCAGAAGAATGGCCCAAGATGGAGAAGCAGAGTTCGGGAAAGACGCCAGGAACTTCGTCGAAAGAAACTTCTATGTGGACGACGGATTAAAGTCAGTTCCCACCGAAGAAGAAGCCATAGATCTACTCAAAAGGACGCAAAAGATTTTAAGCAAATGCCAACCTAAGATTGCACAAAATAGCCTCCAACAGTGCCAGAGTGATGAAGGCGTTCCACGCAGATGATCAAGCAAACGATCTCAAGAATTTGGATCTGGGGACCGACACGCCTCCCATACAGCGGAGCCTGGGGATAAGCTGGAATCTTAAAACAGATACCTTTACGTTCCAGGTAGCCATCGAAGAAAAGCCCTTCACATGTCGCGGAGTCCTGTCCACCGTTAACAGTCTTTACGATCCGCTAGGATTTGTGGCTCCCGTCACTATACAAGGGAAGTCTCTCCTCAGAGAAATGTCCTTTGAAAAACAGGAATGGGACACCCCACTACCCACAGAGAAACGGAAAGAGTGGGAGACGTGGAAGCACTCCTTGAAGGCCCTTGAGCAACTTCAGATCCCATGCCCCTATTCACCTATATCTCTCACCGCCGCACACAGCAAAGAGCTTTGCGTGTTCTCAGATGCCTCCACAAAAGCTATAGCAGCGGTGGCCTACCTAAAAACCACGGACGTGGGTGGAAGTCACCACATCAGGTTCATCCTTAGCAAGGCTAAGCTGGCACCACAACCCGACCATACTATACCCAGACTCGAGCTTTGTGGTGCAGTGTTAGCAGTAGAACTGGCGGAGCTCATCGAGAACGAGATGGACAGCAAACCAGATGCTGTCAGATTCTACACGGACAGCAAGGTGGTACTGGGATACATATACAACAAGAAAAGGAGATTCTACGTATACGTTGCTAACCGTGTAGAAAGAATCAGGAAGTCAACCCAACAAGAACAATGGCACCACGTGCCCACAGATCAGAATCCCGCAGATCACGCCACAAGATCAGTACCCGCATCTCAACTGCAGAGCACGTCGTGGCTCACAGGACCAAAGTTTCTTGCGCAGCCCGCGGAAACGCCACCAACCCCAGTTGGCGACTTTGAACTCGTGGATCCCGAGAAGGATACGGAGATAAGGCCCCCACAAGTATCCGTGTTACTCACCAATGTATTGCACAAAAACGCATTCGGATCACATCGATTCCATCGCTCTCAAGGTGGACAGCCCTTCTGCGAGCAGTAGCCCATCTCAGGCATATAGCCTCCTCCTTCCGCCAGACACCAGATGGTAAAACTACCGGCTGCCACGGCTGGCACATCTGCAAAGAGCTGCGCACCGTGGAGGAAGTCACAAGGGCTAAGGAAACTGTTCTCAGTCATGTTCAGAGAGAAACGTATGCGGAAGAGATCAATTGCATTCGCAGAGGGAAGAGTGTTCCCAAAAACAGCCCACTTTGGAAGTTGAATCCCTTCATCGACAATGACGGCCTCATGAGAGTAGGAGGCCGCCTCAACAAGTCCCAACTGAGCAGGGAGGAAAGCAATCCTCTTATCATCCCTGGCCGGCATCACATCGCTACTTTGTTGGTGCGCTACTACCACGAACAAGTCATGCATCAGGGACGACACTTCACCGAAGGCGCTATTAGGGCGGCGGGCATTTGGGTTGTTGGCATGAAAAGGTGCGTGGCCAGTAATCTCCACAAACGTGTTAGGTGCCGAATGCTGCGAGGCAAAAGCCAAGACCAAAGGATGGCAGATCTACCTATCGACAGACTTAATACAGAACCCCCCTTTACCTATGTAGGACTCGATGTATTTGGGCCCTGGATGGTCATCTCACGTAGAACGAGAGGCGGACTAGCAAACAGTAAGCGATGGGCGGTACTCTTCACCTGCATGAGTACACGAGCTATCCACATCGAGATTATAGAATCTATGGATGCTTCAAGCTTCATAAATGCCCTCAGAAGATTCTTTGCAGTCAGAGGACCAGTTAAACAAATACGCTCCGATTGTGGCACCAATTTCGTTGGAGCATGTAAGGAATTACAAATAAACACTAGATAATAGAGACAATAGTATCCAAAGATACTTGCGTGACCAAGAGTGCACGTGGACATTCAACCCTCCTCACTCCTCTCACATGGGCGGAGCATGGGAACGCATGATCGGGGTAGTCCGGCGTATTTTGGACTCTATGATGCTAAAAACCGACCTAACTCGACTCACTCACGAAGTGTTAACCACATTCATGGCCGAAATATCAGCGATAATTAATGCTGGGCCCTTGATTCCAGTGTCAACAGATCCAGAATCGCCAAGTATTTTGACACCAGCAATGCTGCTAACCCAGAAAGTAGGGAACATCCCCACCCCAGTCGAAGGTTTCAACTCTAAGGATATGTACAAACGACAGTGGAGACAGGTGCAGCACTTGGCTAACACATTTTGGGATCGCTGGACACGCGAGTATTTGGGATCGCTGGAGACGCGAGTATCTAGTGACACTCCAAGAACGCCATAAATGGCAAACGGTTAAACCGGATATCCAAGTAGGAGACGTGGTTCTGTTGAAAGACAAACAGGTAACAAGAAACGAATGGCCCATGGGACTTATTATCAAAACCATCCCAAGCGAAGATGAAAGGGTCCGCAAAGTGGAAGTTCGGGTGACCCAGAATGGAGTCGTTAAAACCTTTTTGAGACCTATCACAGAGACTATCCTCCTAATGCCCAAATCGGACTATAACAAAGAAGAACTGACTACCAGTTCTATGGACTCTGAGAGACATTGTGGTGCATCAAGCTGACCTAGAGCTGTGCATTCACCTACCTTACTGAGATGGCAAGGACTTCAAGCTGATGGTACCGGCCAGTATCCCATCGTTATGTGGACATGAGTTTTGCATGTTATGTTGTATTGCACATATGTTCCACATATACCTAAAATAGTGGTATCTCCAGATACCAGACGGGGAGTGTCCTGGAACTAGATCCCATATTCCTCTGTCTTCCCTTCAGTTCTGGGATCCATTTCTCCCTTGTTTAATTGCTTGTCAGTTTCCCCTGTCCCAGCAGCAACGCTGCATGTAAAATGCAACATTATTGCTACATGTTGTAGTTCCCTCAGACATTTCTGTGAGTTGCCATAGCAGCCTCAGCCTTTCTCCCCAGAATGGGCTAATCTGCCCCCCCTCCTGTTTGTTCTAAGATAGTCTGTCCCAAGGCTATTCCCTTTACCCACACTGCTCCTCACTTTCTTTTCACCCTGGACTCTGAGTGAGTAACTGCCTGCTATATACCCCAGCAAGGCCTTTTTGTTTTACACTGTCTCATCATTGATACACTGCACATCAGATAGAGAAGCACTCTCTGCCATATTACATCTACAAGCACCTATCTCCCTGTGATTTCCCTCAATAAAATCAAGAAAGAGAAAAGGACTTGTTTGTGCTTTGGAAGAGGTGAGACATGAGTTAAGCTAACTGGAGTCATTCATACACCATTCGTGACCCTGGCTTCAGGATACCACCTGATACTATTGGATGTATGTTATGAGTTACCTATTGTAGCCTTTAAGAGTGGAAGGAATTTACAGTATCTGAAAAGCTCATTAATTCGGACTATAAGAAATGTTATTCAACCACTCATTTTTTGAGTGATGGTAAACCATAATATTACCAGGGCTTCAATTGCTCTGTGTAATAGCCTAGTCACTGGTTACACAGTTTTTCATCTCCACAGTTGCAAGGGTATTAAAATCAAGAGTAGGATCGCATGTAGAACTACTCAGTTAGTATATATGAGTAAATGCCCCTATGGTTTGCTGAATATAGGGAAGACCACCAGGATGACGAAATTACGCGTTATAGAGCATAAAAGAGTGATTAAAAAGGGCACTGTACTATCTTAGTTCAGCACCCAGTCTCAGCGTAAAGGATGGGTGCTGGATAGGGATACAGCCCTCCTCAGGAGATAGGCTTACTGGATTCCCATTGACAAAATAGGTTACTAATCCCAAAAAGTCAATGCTCCAAAAACGTCCATGGTTTATGAGAAACAACTTGTAAGACTAATGATGAAAACATTTTATATAGTTATTCACTAGGTTGAATGAAGTCCTTCTGTAAATGTCAAGGGAATAATGTCACTTTAAAACATATATCATTTTGAAGACATAAAGTGAGTGTACAGGTCTGTCTTGCAACCAAAGACAAAGATGTAAGTCCGCTGTGAGCATACTGTACAACTGTGAGTATAATTAAGCTATAAAACAGGACCCGCTCTGTAACCAACAAGCCCTGTGTTAGTAGACAATGCCCCTATAACACTGCTCTGGACCTCTTGGTGAGTCTTTAAAAGGAACTTTTCTTCACAGTAAGGAACATACAGTATATGGTAGATGTGAAACAATATACAAAAATAAATCAAAAGCAATAACAGATACACATAAATTAATAATACCGGTATATAACCCTAATAAGGCTAAAGACAATATTGGAGTGCCCAGTTTATGTTTATACCAAAGGGATAAAGGGTACCCATAGAAAAAAATTCAGTACATTTCTCTCTTATTTAACAATTTTACCAATCTCTCCCTCGAATTGGAGCATGTACATGTTCAATGACCGCAGATGAGAAGTTCTGGAAACTCCCCTGCAGACAATTTGTGAAATGTCTTGACACTGGGTGCCGCTCAGCCTCATTTTTTTATACTGGATTCACACACTGCAGACTAGCAATGGCAAGGAACTTAATGAGCAACTAATTTCAAAGTGCTTCATACTGTATGAGATAATTTATTTTCCTTTCAGCTCTGGGTTCATACCCCCTCCGTAGACCCTGTCCTTATTTTGGATCTAGCATTAAATCATTATTCAAGCAACAATGATTATCTGTTATTTTCATAAATTATCCCTGTATGAATTCCAGATTTATTTGATACTTGAATGTAATTTTATTATTGAGGATACCTGCAGCTGAGGAGGCGTACCCCTTTTGGGATTTATCTCTTGCGGTTTCATTATAGCCCCAGCCAGTGACGGAATTCCCATAAAGGGAAAAATGTCCTCCACCCTATAGATTTACTGCGCTATCAGGTCTATCGGGCCTTATGGGAAGGCACTTACTTGTGGCGGATTCCTCCTTCTGAATTGCAGTGTCACATGACGTCAAGGACGCCACGAATGTGACATCACACGTGAATGGCAACGTGACATCGCGACGTGGAATGATTAACATCTGTGGCGTCATTTGATGCTGCAATTCAGAAGGAGGGGGCAGCCGCCACATGTAAGTGCCTTGGGGCAGCTGATCTTGAAATTCACCGCTGGCACCGAGGACTTCAGGGATTTCCCACCCTCCGTCTTAGCATTATTATTGCCATGACACTAGGAGACACTTTTTTGTTGTTTTCTCCAGTATCTATGATGACTATCGGCCAGCGTATACTTTCTACACGTCGTGAGTTCAGCGAGTTCAGAGGTCACACAATGCGACGTTGGCTCCAGTTTGGCATGTAGGTAATTGTTTGTGGTGAATATATATATATATATATATATATATATATATATATATATATATATATATATATATATATATACAGTGTTCGACAAACCTATACATTTGCTCGCCCTGGGTGAGTGGATTTAACCCCCGGGCGAGTAAATATTGGCCCAAGCAGCACACGTTTGGTACTAGGTGGCGAGTAGATTTTTTTGTGTGGCGAGTAGATTTTTGGGTGATTTGTCAACCACTGTATATATATATATATATATATATATATATATATATATATATATATATATATATATATATATATATATATATATATATATATATATATATGTAGCCCTTTTTGTGAACCGGCTTGACCCACCAAATCTCACATTGGCCCCTGTGGTCTAACCGGTCCCTTTCCCTGCGGCACACCTCTTCTAAGGGACTACTGGTAACTGTATAATACCTGTGGCTCCAGGAGATCTGAGCCTCCGCTAGCTGGGAGCCTGGGGAAACCCTTACCATTTACCTGGTGCAGCGCCTCCACTTACCCAGGATCCCCGTTATGAAAGATAGCCCTGGGTAAGAAATACAATAACACACGTATACGATAAAACAATAACTAACACTTTACTTGAGAACATATAACACATTACATAATATCATGCTCTATCCGCATCACCTCAGCCCAATGTCTGGTTTTCCCACCCAGTGTCCTGTGATCCCCCACACCCAATGTCTCGTATTCCTACGGAGGTAGTGGGTGACTGCGCAGTCACTAAATTAGTTAAGGCCTGTTGGTGCACTTATGATACAGCGTTACCTGCCGAGCACTCCGGTGCTCGGGCCTGCAACGATCTTCACAAAGGGTCAGACGTGCGATGCATCCGTCTGATCCTATCCAGGTACTTCTCCAGGAACCCCAACGAGGGTCCCACCGCTTCACGGGAACACAACCGAATCACGGCAACACCAACCGCATCACGGGAACAGCAACCGCCGCTATCCCTGTCTATCCCTAACTAACCCTAAAGTGACAGGAACCCTAACCTAGGGCCTGTCCCTGCTGAACCATAACCTGGGGTGGCTTGGGGAAAACTCCTAGGGCCTGCGGAGTAATAACCTGCCCCCTCCCCTAGCTACCCAGTCCTATCTGTAACTACTAACTACTAGATACTCCTAAAGCACCTGCAGCAGACACACCGCTCTCACCGTCAACCTGCAGGTACTCACACACGCTGCACACACTGCGCCCAGCACATGCAGCGACACACACACACAGCTAACATAACACACACCATATACTGGAACCCGCAGCAAATGCACTGCTTGCACGCTGTGCCTATTTGCCAGTGCGCACAGCACTACCCACTGTGGCACTGCCAAACCTGCACCCTCACACACCTAAGGGTGACCTTCCCTATCTAGTGCCGTCCCTCTTCAGTTACCCCCTGCCCTTACCGGGAATTGGGGCCTGCCTGGGGACCTAAGGAGAACCCTTACCTGGTGCCGGAGCCACTCGCTCCCTGCACCCTTCCTTCTCCTTCCTTCTCCTCAGCCTGACTGACGCGTGCAAAGCCTGGGAAATGTATCTATATTCCCGGGCTGAGCATCCTCCAGCCCTATTGGCTGCTATGGGGCACCTGGTGCCTGTCTCCCTATGCCTCCTGGGAATTGTAGTTCCCAGGGGGCTGCCTAAGCATTGGGGCCGCGTGCGCGCTTCTCCCGCGCATGCGCGAACGCCTAATGGCCGCCTCAACCTCCCTCTACACTTCCCTACTCTCGCGCGATCTCTCCCTAGCCCTGGGGTCCTATCTCGCGCTTTCTGCCTACTGCGCATGCGCGAGCTAACGCGCAATGGCGGCGCCCTCTGCACAAGCCTGGCTGGTGGCAACGCGATCGCGGCCCTAGCGACGGCCCGATCGCGTCCCCGGCAACCGGTCTGCGCCGCAACACCTCGCGCTGACCCCTGCACAGGCCCCCACCCTCGCGAAGTGCCGGCGGGTCCGTCGGAGGCTGCGGCGGCACCCGCTACCGCACGGCACTCGCGGAGGGGGGCCAGAAAGTGCAAATTTTCCTCAAGGCTTCATTCTCCCCCTCGCAGAATCCCAACGACCTCGCTTGGGTAGCAACCATGCAACAGAGGATTATATAATGGAAAATGCATTGTAACCGGTACATCACACACAAGCAATTCCCCATTTGTACCCAACATCATCCCATGGATACCCGAGGCCAGCTGAGTCTCAGAGTGGAGTGCCCCTAACTTATTGGGTGAGGGTATCCCACCGTGACTCCTGTGAGTCTTTTGGAACTCAAGTTCAATCCCTTGCACCAACCCACCTTCTCCCTCTCGCAGAAAAAATAGTAAGGGGTACGGGGTATTGACCCTTGCCGGACCCTCCGGTTTCGTCTCACGGGAGACAGGGAGGTTCAGTCTCTTGCCTCGGTCCACCACATGGCAAACATAACGCTCCATCGCGCAAATGGGAGAGGCCACAACTACTGGAGCGGTCTCAACACAGTCTTTGTCCACTCCAGCAATCCCTTTAACGGTGACACCTTCTGTGGACAGCACAATTTCTTCGGGTAGGCCCGCTTGGAGACTCCTCGCACAGGAGTAAGTGTCGCTCCGGTCCGTTACACCGGATACCTTGATGAGGTCGGATTCATTCCATGATCTGCAGAGATCTTCTGGGGGAGACACCTCCACCAGGACGCGATGACGGGGTGAACCCATCGCCCGGATGACCCTACCTTTGGAGTCACCAGGCTCCACAATCACCGGGGAGCTCACACCCGACACCCCTGGGGCAGTCAACTTACCCCTATCGTTGTTGGCAGGTACTGATCCCAAGCCTGGGACCGCTGGTACCTCGGTGGTAGGCCGGACTGGCCGTTGCAGGGCACACGGGCCCACATCATGGTCTGCATCAGTTGAGGTGGTTGGCTCGGTGACCTCACTGGAGTGGTCCGCCGGCAGGCGCATCACCACACTCGGTTGGTCGCTGGAATCACCACACATGGGCGGGGGTACAAACACCTTACCCTGGCCTTCCGGGATCTGTGGTTCTGGTCTCGGTGGTTCCTGCTCGGGAACCGGGTCTGGAACCGACATCTGGGGTTCCGACATCTGGAGCTCCGCCTTCAGCGGCTCCGGCTCAGCGTCTAGAAAGTCCATTTGGGCACACGGCCCCTCCACCACCTCCATCGCTGAAGTGGAAGAATTAGTAGAGGCTTCACCCACCTTGGTAGCACCATCAGGCGCATCTTTCTCCGTAGGTTCCGCCATCAGAGATTCCTGCTCTACCGTTTGAATGTCCCCTTTGAGAGGGTCTGCAACAGTGGTCTGGACACACGGGTCCCCGGCGGCCTCTGGAATTAAGACAAACTGAGGACAAGCATAATTTACTGTAGGAGAGAGGTCCGGCTCCTCCTCTTCTTCCTCTGCTGGTTCCGCCGCCTGGGGCAGGATAGGCTTTAGGAACCAGGCCCCGCAACACTCACATTGAGGCTCCCACGCCAGTGCCTCCCTCCGGGAACAGCCACATTTGAGGCCAAAACACTGGGTAAACGTTTCTCCGTCCACCTCAGTTGACCTGAAACCTAGCTGTAACTGGGACGGCTCGACTCCCTCTTTAAGGGCTTCACTCAGGCAGGGGCACATTAGCACCGTGACCTCTATTCCTGGCAATTTCCAGGGCTCATACACATCAGGGTGTAACCCCTGGCAGTCTCTCTCATCCTCGGGGAGGGAACACTCCATTTCTGCAACAGTGTCCTCTGCCGCTGGCGGTTTGGGTTGCAGGAACTGCGCCGCACAGTCAGGACACTTAGGCCCTTGGGTCAGCTCCCCAACAGCACACTCACATTCATTCAGACGGCCGTGCATACATTCTTCCCCGTCTACCACGGTCACTCACAGTGTGGGGGCGGGGCTCAGGTTTTCCCGCCAGTCCTGGATAACTGTTGGCAACATTTTCCCGTGCGGCCGGGAACTTAGCACGTGGCTTCCTCCGCCTTGAGGGCTTCCCCATGGCGAAACAAAAATAGGACACAATTTAGAAAAACATACAGGGCACCCCAGGTCTGATATCTCAGCAGACCCTCCAAATGTAGCCCTTTTTGTGAACCGGCCTGACCCACCCAATCTCACATTGGCCCCTGTGGTCTAACCGGTCCCTTTCCCTGCGGCACACCTCTTCTAAGGGACTACTGGTAACTGTATAACACCTGTGGCTCCAGGAGATCTGAGCCTCCGCTAGCTGGGAGCCTGGGGAAACCCTTACCATTTACCTGGTGCAGCGCCTCCACTTACCCAGGATCCCCGTTATGAAAGATAGCCCTGGGTAAGAAATACAATAACACACGTATACGATAAAACAATAACTAACACTTTACTTGAGAACATATAACACATTACATAACATCATGCTCTATCCGCATCACCTCAGCCCAATGTCTGGTGTTCCCACCCAGTGTCCTGTGATCCCCCACACCCAATGTCTCGTATTCCTACGGAGGTAGTGGGTGACTGCGCAGTCACTAAATTAGTTAAGGCCTGTTGGTGCACTTATGATACAGCGTTACCTGCCGAGCACTACGGTGCTCGGGCCTGCAACGATCTTCACAAAGGGTCAGACGTGCGATGCATCCGTCTGATCCTATCCAGGTACTTCTCCAGGAACCCCAACGAGGGTCCCACCGCTTCACGGGAACACAACCGAATCACGGCAACACCAACCGCATCACGGGAACAGCAACCGCCGCTATCCCTGTCTATCCCTAACTAACCCTAAAGTGACAGGAACCCTAACCTAGGGCCTGTCCCTGCTGAACCGTAAACCTGGGGTGGCTTGGGGAAAACTCCTAGGGCCTGCGGAGTAATAACCTGCCCCCTCCCCTAGCTACCCAGTCCTATCTGTAACTACTAACTACTAGATACTCCTAAAGCACCTGCAGCAGACACACCGCTCTCACCGTCAACCTGCAGGTACTCACACACGCTGCACACACTGCGCCCAGCACATGCAGCGACACACACACACAGCTAACATAACACACACCATATACTGGAACCCGCAGCAAATCCACTGCTTGCACGCTGTGCCTATTTGCCAGTGCGCACAGCACTACCCGCTGTGGCACTGCCAAACCTGCACCCTCACACACCTAAGGGTGACCTTCCCTATCTAGGGCCGTCCCTCTTCAGTTACCCCCTGCCCTTACCGGGAATTGGGGCCTGCCTGGGGACCTAAGGAGAACCCTTACCTGGTGCCGGAGCCACTCGCTCCCTGCACCCTTCCTTCTCCTTCCTTCTCCTCAGCCTGACTGACGCGTGCAAAGCCCGGGAAATGTATCTATATTCCCGGGCTGAGCATCCTCCAGCCCTATTGGCTGCTATGGGGCACCTGGTGCCTGTCTCCCTATGCCTCCTGGGAATTGTAGTTCCCAGGGGGCTGCCTAAGCATTGGGGCCGTGTGCGCGCTTCTCCTCCGCATGCGCGAACGCCTAATGGCCGCCTCAACCTCCCTATACACTTCCCTACTCTCGCGCGATCTCTCCCTAGCCCTGGGGTCCTATCTCGTGCTTTCTGCCTACTGCGCATGCGCGAGCTAACGCGCAATGGCGGCGCCCTCTGCATAAGCCGGGCCGGTGGCAACGCGATCGCGGCCCTAGCGACGGCCCGATCGCGTCCCCGGCAACCGGTCTGCGCCGCAACACCTCACGCTGCTCCCTGCACTGGCCCCCACCCTCGCGAAGTGCCGGCGGGTCCGTCGGAGGCTGCGGCGGCACCTGCTACCGCACGGCACTCGCGGAGGGGGGCCAGAAAGTGCAAATTTTCCTCGGGGCTACATATATATAGACAAATGGAGACCAGGGGATCCTGATAGCCAAAAAGAGACAGCACACTGCAGGTATTTTATCAAAAAAGTGTATTCAGTAACACAAGGCCGCCAACGTTTCGGTCCTTCCAACGGGCCTTCCTCAGGGCAGTGCAACTGCAGACTAACATAAGCACCCATATATACCCCTTAACACATATAAAAAACACCTGAAATCAATCATGAACTCCCAATTATAATCCCAGATACAACCCACATTTCTAAACAGCCAATCCAACATACTGATACTGGTACGCACCAATGAGAGAACCTGATCTATGCTAATGTGTATACAAAAGGAAACTTATCAAAATGTGGCGCTCTAAATAATCAGATATACCCAATATTAATAAAAGGAACAGTGATACTTATACAAATATATGATGCAGCTGTGACCCAGTTGAGGTTTGCTCAGTCAATCCTCATGTAGAATAGTAGCGATGAAATGTCCGGGAAGCGCAATATATGTAAAAAAGAATAAAATACAGTGGTGATAGTGCAATATTGTTAAGGTGAAATGGATAAACTCAAATACAGATGACACTGCTCTCAATATATACTCACAAACGTGTGAGGTTATTCAGGCACATAAAGGTATCTTTTATGGTATAGTTGTTAGTCCCTCGGTCATCAGGAGATACAGCAGTCAATGCAGCCCCATATAGATGTACTCCCAGGAACCTTAATCAAAGATACGACTGGACATAGTGCAGACTGTATGTATAATTTATAAAAGTAAGTATAACAAGTTTACACTCACATGGTTTCAAATAAATGTAAGCATTTGGATCTCAATGGATCTCTCCGGCCGGATGAATGGTATCTCAGCTCCCCCTCTCTCGTGGCGTGCGTTCCACCGGTGCGTTCCAAACACCGGAAGTGATGTCATCTGCCGCGTCCACTTCCTGGGGTTCCGGCCGTCTCAGGGATAGAGCGTCACTCTACGCGTTTCACCACATAGGTTTCATCAGGAGTGACAATCTATTGCTCAATGGGGATATATATACCCTAAACTGAGTTCTCATTGGCTGGTAATTCACCTGATTCTATTAGGATTAATCATATATGCTTGGGACTATAATGAGACTTAAACCGGACTCTCTTCATATTAAATGTACTATAGAGTCATCTACTAACAGTGTTCTAGTGTGAATCACATAAAGTTATTACAATTCATCATAAAATACACATCTTTTATACAATCAATTGAAAAATACATATATTTATTTTGTCCTCAGACCGCAATCAATGTTATACAGGGCTGTTACGTCGGTGGTCACCAATGTGTAGTTCTCCTGCCACTCTATGTTCCTGAGGGCCCTAATTGCATCACTGGTATCTTTTAGATAGGATTTTTGTTTTTTCACACTATCCTGTAGATAACTGTCAATAAATTCTGACAGGTTTGCCGTTAATGATCCAATCCCAGATATTATTGGTCTCCCTGGGGGGTGTGTAATATTTTTATGGATTTTTGGTAGGAAGTAGAAGACCGGGAATATTGGATCCTGCACATATAGGAACTGATATTCATGTTCCTCCAAAACTCCCAGTCTCCTACCATCCTCCAATAGGGCTTGAAGTTCCTTTTTATATGATGTTGTAGGGTTAGACTTCAATTTCTGATAGGTTATTCTATCGCCCAAAATTTTCTTTGATTCTTTCATATAATATTCATGATCCATAATTACAACACCCCCCCCCCTTGTCTGCTGGCTTAATCACAATTGTTTTATCTGTTGTTAATCCTTCTAGCGCTGTTTTTTCTTCTCTATTTAAATTATTGTGCTGCCTATTTTTATTATTACATAGAGATTCTAGATCTTTTGTTACAAGTTGAAAAAATACCTCAAGATGATTCCCCTTAGCAAATTTGGGAAAGAATTGTGATTGAGGTTTAAATTTTGAATGAATAAAGTCTGGATTGTCAGCATTGGGATTTGTTAAATTGGTATTTTTATTTTTATTTACCCAATTGCTAGACTCTACATCCTTATTCATAAAGAACCTTTTCAGAGTTAATGTTCGCAGAAATTTGTGTGTATCAACATAAAGACCAAATTTATTTGGTCCAATGGTGGGAGCAAATGTGAGTCCCTTTTTAATCACTTTATTTTCACTATCTGATAAAATCTTTTTACTTAGGTTAAAAATGTTTTTGGTATTTACTATATTTACTGTATTTTTCTTGCCTTTCCGTAATCTCCCCCCTCGTCTCCCTCTGACATGCGTCTTTTGTTTCTTTGGACAAGACCTGGTTTTGGAATTGTCAGGGGGTGGAATGGGTTCCTGGTTTCCCAAGAACTCATACACCCCCCTTGTGCCAAAAAAGAGGGAGAGGGTGACTCAGTTGATTGACCCATTTTTAATTTTTCCTTCCCAGAGGATTCTATGATATCCTTAATCTCCAAATGTTTAGTTTTCTCTTTAGATTTTCCCCCAGTAGATACCTGTTTAGTATCAATTTTCTTAACTAATACCTGTGGTAGGAAACCTGCATGGTTCTTAGGGTAATACTCTACAAATCTCCCTCTATATGAGGTGTCCATAGTGGAAGTAGTAATGGGATTTTTATCCCCTGGGGGATCAGGACTAGTGGGTGATTTTTTGCCATTTTTTGAACCTTTATTCCAGGTTCTCTCTATTCCTTTGGCATAGTCGTCCTGATCCCTTCTAAATTTTTGTAATTTAATTTCAATTACTTCCTTTTTAAAATTATCAATATTTTTTTGTATTTTTTGGTCTCGCTCATTATAATCCTTACTATTTTCAAGGGATCCTAGTTCTAGACGTAGGTCTTCTATTTCCTTATCCAATTTTTTTAAATGCTTTTCCTGTTGTGACATGATAACACCCTCTGCTGCAGTAGTCAGGGACGCGTTCGGGTTGCCAGTAACACACTGCGCATGCGCGGTTACGCTTCACGGCGCGCATTGAGTGAGAAACACCCGCTCATCATCTAAAAGAGATTGGGGAAGTGTTTAGACCCAACTGACGCGCTTCCACTATGCGACGTTTGATTGAGGGCCCGTCATACCCTGACCACTGTTCTCAGTACACTGTGCATGATCTACAGGACTGTCTGCATTAAGGTATTGATTTACAGGCACGCTTTGTAACAGTATGCATCTCCAAGCACTGATAGTGTGTTGCTGTTCAGGTTATGCATTTTATATGTATTCTAACCATTTATGCGCATTTGAATATCACTACATGTCTCTAGTAGCTATGGTTTACGTAAACAGGATGCACTGTGATGACACAATGTTGTTATTAAGGTTTGATCATGTGACTAGGTACAAATTAGCATAGATCAGGTTCTCTCATTGGTGCGTACCAGTATGTCAGGGTTCTGCTCGCCACAAACCAGAGTCGGACCGCGAGGCTGAGGTGGGGTTGTAAAAGCACCGACCTGAGACCGCGCAGGCTGATCCGGATTGCGCAGTTCGTAGTCATATGTCGCAGGATCAGGATTGGAGAAGACAGCGTCGTCGTTGTACAAGCCAGGGTCAGAACAGGAGACGTCAGGATAAACATTGTTCAGGCAAGAGTTCGGCAACATGTAGTCAGGAGAACCCCGCTTCAGCTTAGGAGCGCGGGGTTTGCCTTTGCGCGAGCGACGACCATGGCCCATGGTGCTGGTCACAGGAGATGGTAGGTAGACCAGAATAGCACACCGTCTTGCTGCACGGGTGCACCAGTGCTACAGCGCAAAAGTCCTGAGCGGGCAAGGGAATCCACCGTTTCAGCGCAGGAACCAGGACACGGCCTCTCTATATTAGGGAAAGAGTAGGCCCCAGGAACCAGGAAGCTGTAGATACAGGGAAACCTCCGCTTCAGTGCAGGAATCCAGGAGACTGCAGAACGCAGGGACGAAACCTCTACTTAGTACAGGAATCCAGGAGGCTGAAGGACACAGGGACGAAACCTCTGCTATCAGCATAAGGGAACAAGCGGCTTGAAGGGAGCTGAAGGATGCAGGACGTAACCTGGAATCAGCATAGGGGAACAAGCGAGAGCTTGTGGCAAAACAGTTGACATCCAGTAAGGACTATGCTCGGCAAGGAGCATTATGGGCAAGCAATACTTAAAGGCCAGCGGGCCAATCCCCGGCGGGGGTGTGAAGGTACTGCCCCTAATGAGTGAATGCAAGTATAGTTTGCAATGAAAGGCTGCACAGCTGCAGTAGATACCAGAGGGAGTGTGTATTGCTTTGAGTGAATCCAGGCTGCAGCAAACCTCAGGAAAGCTGTTCCAGAACTGCACCGGTCTGCAAGGTAAGGTAACCAGTAAACCGTGGAGCGGATTCCTTACAGTACCCCCCCCTTCACGCGAGACCTCCGGGCGAACATGAGAACTCATAGAGTTGGAGGCCCGGGAATTGTTGCTGAACCGTCTAGGATTGGGGCTAGAGTCGTACTCCAGAGACTCATGATTAGTCCTTAATGTACCCCCACCCCCCGGTGAGAACTTTGGCCAGACAGGACCATCCATGGGCCTTGGGGACATTGAGTTGTTCCTAAAATTCTTTAGGTAGAAAGGGCATCTGTAAACGAGCAGTTCTTTGGTGAGTACTGTTCTAGGATATAAGATTGATGGAGGAAACATCCTTGGTACATGGCTTGCGTCGCAAAATGTCTTGGAAATCCAGGGCTGTGAAGAACCAGAGAGTTCCAGAGCAAAAACGGTAGAAGAACCCCCACTGAAAGCCCAGTCCTTAATAAAGAAACCTGAATCTAGGATCCGCGGCCCTGATAGTTGATCGAATACACCAGGAGAAACTTTGTAACAGAAAAAGTCTTGGCTGACCACTGCATGTTGGAATTTGCGAGGAATTTTTCCTCTAGAAGGCTCCCAGGTAATGGTTAGTAAGGGTATAGGCTGGTTAGAAGCATCTCCCGGTATTGGTATGGAAGGTGACAAGGCAAGCAGTAAACCAGGCATAGGGACCGAAATCTTGGGATACGTACAGAGTATTTCCAACTGAGAGGAAATAACAGGGGCAACCGAAAATTCCGAGGGACAAAACCATGGTTTAGCAGGAGCAGAGAAGCAAACAACAGTAGAGCTCTCTAATACTGGGAAATCTTCATTGGGAGATAATATTGTCAGTGAATCAGGAATAGTCCTTGGGATCTTCAAATCAGTAGCTTGAGAAAAAGGCAGAGCCAGGGTAGTGGTGGGAGGGAAGCTAACATCAGAAGCTGAAGTCTGTACCTCAGTGACAGGGCCCTGAGAATCAACAAGCAGCAAGTATGAACTATGAAAACTCTTAATGACATGCACCTTAGGAGTACAAAGAGTCTTCTCTAAAACTGCAATGGCCCTAACCACAGGGGTACCTAACCTGACAAAAACATGAATTGGTGTGTTTTCTAGTGCAAAATCTCTGATCACAGGACTCCTAACCGATAGTGAGGGTATCTGGGTTTGATTAGGGAAAAAAATCAGATGTATTGATAAGTGACATAGAAACACTTACTGAGCTTCTAAATTTGCTGGACATGTGAGAAAAAATACCCTTTAAGACAGGAGCTTTAATCTCCCCCCCGAGTAACCCCATGTTTGCTGGGACATATTTAGACACAGTACTGAGGGACTGGGTTTCAGCAAAGGCAGGACAGCTAAAAAGCTCAGATTTAAACCCCAGGACTTGTAATATGTGCATGGTGTCCTCAGACAGTACTAAGGGAGTGACCGCAGATATGCTGATCCCCAAAGGATTAGCCTGGAGAGAGAAATCAGGAGAGCCCCCAGACAGGATACCCCTTATAGAAAGAGCCTCAGAATCAGAAGGAGAATCATTACCTCTCAGAGTCTCAAAACTAGTAAGACACAATTCAGCGAAAAGGGAAACAGTATGCAAGCTTTTTACTGATCTATATGAAAAAGCGTCACTTTTGGGAGAAAACCGTGCATCCGCAAACATTCCTGGGAACACAATATGAACCCCAGGAGAGACATACAGACTACTGTATGCCTTTAACCCTAAGCTTAAAGAGGAGGAGAACTCAGACAGTACACGGGGGTTAATCATAACTGTACTGGTCTCTGATGTAGGTATTTGGTAAGGGATGTCTGGGAAACCAGAACTTACTGCAGACTCCATAATGTGGGAACTATGCGCTGAAGCAGGGATCACCGCTATGTGGGCGACAGGCTGGTTCAGTGAAATACCCGGGAGAAGGAACTCTGCGACTAAGCTTAGGGAAAAACCTGACTCCTGAATACATTTAACAGGAACCAGAACTTTAGCCGAAGTCTCCGGAGACGAAACTGCGGAAACTTGAGCTGAAGCAGGGGATTTATAGCAAAGAATATCTAGAGACTCCGTACGGTTATGGGAATCCCTCAATTAAACCTCTGCTGTCTGACTTGTGGACTCATTCTCTGAGGCTACAACGAAGGCATTAACTTGGAGGCAGCAAGAATTTACAGGGGTTAATGCAGACATTGCCTGAGAGTAATACATAGGTAACCTTTTCTCTGTATTAGAAGAGAGCAGGAATCTCTCGTCTGAAGCTAGGGGCGTGACCGTGGCTGACAGAGAACAGGGATTTACCAAAGGAAACTCAGAGAGCTGCCCCACAGAGGTTAATACAGAAATAACCCTGGGAACAGAACTTAGGGATTCTTTCTCTGACGGGGAAAGCGCGCAGGACTGTCTAGCAGAGTCTAAAGCTGGAAAACCCTCAAGACCTAGAGAGAGGGATTCAAAGCTAGAAATAGGAGAACTAAGGGACTTATTCTCTGATACAAGAACCTTAGTGTTAGTTAGTGACACATATGTGTTCTCCAAGGGGACCTCACAGGACTGATCGGCAGGGGTTAATGTAGACATATCATTAGTGTCAGGGAACCCAGGCATACAATCAGAGCTTGGGACTGTGGCAGTTACTACGTTGGGAGATATTGGTAATAGTTCTGTTTGGTCATCTCCCGGAGAGAGAGATACGTCCCCCGGTTTAGCAACAGGACTGGTAGCCGAGGGATACCGCCAAACGACGGCGTGAGCGGCTAAGAGACGATCCTGTTTTAACAAGCAATCATCCAATGCACGGGAAAGTAAATGCAGCGTCTCGTGAGCGAGAGCCACCATGACGGAAGGTTCCGGGAATACTATAGGAATGTCCAAGGATAAAGTCAGGGCATTGAGTGTACTACAGGCGTTGACCAGTTCCACAGGACTCAGCTCCTCCCCAGTTAAAGGGGAATCAGGGGAGCAAGCAATGTTAGTAATGGCCAAAAGACGGGCCAGATACTGTTTTAAGTCTCTGAGGCAGTAAGCCTTATAAACCAGATTATTACGGCATTTCTTTTGCAAGGGAGTCAAGCCCTCCAACATAAACGGATCTTCCATCAGAGGTATTATATCGCACAAATAATTATTCTCAAACTGGGACTGGTCTACAGGCTGGGACAGGTTTTTAGGGTAAAACTTACCAACCCACACCTCAGCGGGGTCCGAGTTTGTAGGGCCGAGCATACTGTCAGGGTTCTGCTCGCCACAAACCAGGGTCGGACCGCGAGGCTGAGGTGGGGTTGTAAAAGCACCGACCTGAGACCGCGCAGGCTGATCCGGATTGCGCAGTTCGTAGTCATATGTCGCAGGATCAGGATTGGAGAAGACAGCGTCGTCGTTGTACAAGCCAGGGTCAGAACAGGAGACGTCAGGATAAACATTGTTCAGGCAAGAGTTCGGCAACATGTAGTCAGGAGAACCCCGCTTCAGCTTTGGAGCGCGGGGTTGGCCTTTGCGCGAGCGACGACCATGGCCCATGGTGCTGGTCACAGGAGATGGTAGGTAGACCAGAATAGCACACCGTCTTGCTGCACGGGTGCACCAGTGCTATAGCGCAAAAGTCCTGAGCGGGCAAGGGAATCCACCGTTTCAGCGCAGGAACCAGGACACGGCCTCTCTATATTAGGGAAAGAGTAGGCCCCAGGAACCAGGAAGCTGTAGATACAGGGAAACCTCCGCTTCAGTGCAGGAATCCAGGAGACTGCAGAACGCAGGGACGAAACCTCTACTTAGTGCAGGAATCCAGGAGGCTGAAGGACGCAGGGACGAAACCTCTGCTATCAGCATAAGGGAACAAGCGGCTTGAAGGGAGCTGAAGGATGCAGGACGTAACCTGGAATCAGCATAGGGGAACAAGCGAGAGCTTGTGGCAAAACAGTTGACATCCAGTAAGGACTATGCTCGGCAAGGAGCATTATGGGCAAGCAATACTTAAAGGCCAGCGGGCCAATCCCCGGCGGGGGTGTGAAGGTACTGCCCCTAATGAGTGAATGCAAGTATAGTTTGCAATGAAAGGCTGCACAGCTGCAGTAGATACCAGAGGGAGTGTGTATTGCTTTGAGTGAATCCAGGCTGCAGCAAACCTCAGGAAAGCTGTTCCAGAACTGCACCGGTCTGCAAGGTAAGGTAACCAGTAAACCATGGAGCGGATTCCTTACACAGTATCAATATGTTGGATTGACTGTTTAGAAATGTGGGTTGTATCTGGGATTATGATTGGGAGTTCATGATTGATTTCAGGTGTTTTTTTATATGTGTTAAGGGGTATATATGGGTGCTTATGTTAGTCTGCAGTTGCACTGCCCTGAGGAAGGTCCCGTTGGGAGGACCGAAACGTTGGCGGCCTTGTGTTACTGAATACACTTTTTTGATACCATACCTGCAGTGTGCTGTCTCTTTTTGGCTATCAGGATCCCCTGGTCTCCATTTGTCTACATACTACTTATGGGACAAGCATCTGCCTCCTGCTACAAAACCGTGAGTGCCAATCTCCATACCTAACTATATATATATATATAACATCGCCGGAAGAAGAGTTCACTGTATCTTGATAGCTCGCACAAATAAAAGCATTTTGTTAGCCATAGAACGATATCATCTTTTTATTTTTAGATTATATATATATATAACATATTACCATCCTTGTGTCAGGCAAAAAGAAGCAGCACTCACATCCAGAAGATAAAAAATATATACTTATCTTCTGAATGTGAGTGCTGCCTCTTTTTGCCTGACGCAAGGATGGTAATATGTTTTATTTATTCTTTATGTGACTAGCACCACCACTGTACTTTATTATATAGAGTGCCAGCTGCTTGTTTTTGTTATATATATATATTTTTTGTTATATATTATATAGAGTGCCAGCTGCTTGTTTTTGTTATATATATATATATATATATATATATATATATATATATATATATATATATATATATATATATATATATCTAGCCCATCTTCCCCTCCCAATCGCAGATAGGGTCCTCTGAGGTATTCTGGGGTCTGGCTAGGTGTCTCTGTGTGGTGCATACCTGCTGGCAAAAGGAGGGCCTGAGTCTCCCGCGATGACATGGGGGATAACAGGAACAGGTTACTGGGGTGGATGCATTCGTTCTGCTTCAATGGTGCAGCGTCTCCATCTATAGTAAGCCCCAGGAATGCGGGGTGGAATCCTTACCACAGAGATTCCCCACAGGGATGAGAGATTCCAGTCTCACACAAGGATTATCTTTAAAAGCAGCAGTCTCTTTATTCTCTTGGGCAGCAGCAGCAGCCGACAGGTACAATTGATGCACAGTCCACTAACTGTTCTCCCTTGATGAGCCTTTGGGGGTAATCACCTTTTGTATAATTTCTCTCCACCTGTTATCTAACTCGTCGGCAACCTCCAGTGGAGAATAGGTGCCTACACTGGCGACACACTTTATTCGAGCTCGGCTAGTCCCACGAATTCGGGTATACCCGGGTGTATTGAGGTTTGTGACTGTTTTCTGCCCGAGTGCATTGAGTTATTTTCCGGCAGGGATTGAAGCATTTTATTCCCGCTGGCTGCAATACTGCACAGTACATATATATATACTGCATTACAATTCATGAATTTATGCCATCTGGTAGACACGCGAAGCATTGCAGCCTATTAAATCCTAATCATTATCATTTAACAGATCAGCCGCCCGTCAGCCAGGCATGAACCCAGGCTGGGAAGGCAAATGCAACGGGGCTTGTCAGAGGTGAGGAGCGGCGCATTCCAGGTATCTGCCAGGTACATACCGGGTATTTGCTCGAATAAAGTGTGTCGGTGCAGTACATCCCACCAGTGATCTACAATATCTTTCTTTATTAACACAAATCTAGTGCGGTCCATCTCCTCATGATACCCTGTGAATAACGGTGCCCACCATTTATCTCAGTGCTCATATGAGGATGACACACTCATACCTTCCTTAGACTCTGCTCTGGAAGATACACCGGATGTCGCTGCCTTTGTAGAGTGCGAGCCTTTACGCCTCCCTCTAATGACATTCTTATAGATCGTGGGGTTCATCTTAGGTGGTTTGGGACTTACGGGACCCGCTTTTGCAATAGACTGGGACCCTTGGGCCGTACCTCTAGGAACAGGATTAAACACAGTGGGGTTAGGTACATGTACAACACTTGACAATGGTATCTCACCATCAGAACCCTCATCACCTCGTCACCCAATCCCGCCAATCAGTTGAAAACTTGGGCGTCTTATTCAGCTTACTCCCACTAGGACCCAGTGGCACGACACGTGACGGGGCAGGGTCAGTGGCCGGGGCAATAGCGCTAGGGGCGGTGACCATGGAATCGCCATAGTCCATTACAGTGTCTCTGAGTCAGGCAATGCCACGACCTGTAGGTATTTTCTTACTGGCTCTTTCGGCAGCACTTCGGGCTCCTCGCTTGGCTACTTCCAGGCCTCTGCGCCAGTCTGACCCGGAAGTGATGTCATCGCTGGTCGCCGCGGAATCTCCATCCGTTCCCTGGTCTCGCACAGGAAGTGCGTCGAGGAACGGGCGGTGGTAGATCATCAGGGTCGCGGACGGGCAGGTAGGCCTCAAGCCCTTCTCTCTCCACAGGTTGCTCCTTCACCTGGTGGGAATAAGGGGGTGGTGGTGTCCTCTTACCGCTCCGCTGTCTTGCGATGCTCTGCGGTTCCTCCGGAGCGTTCTAGGATCCCATCTCCGCCGCACTGGGAGTCGCCACGGCCGTGGGACTTCTACGCGGTTCAGGCCGCACCAGCGCTCACCGTCGGGGGGTCTCCAGACTCGTCTGCTCCATCTCAGGGGTAAGTGGGACTTCTTCTTTACAGCTGGGGTGGTCCGCCGGCCGGCGCATCACCACCGATGACAGGCTGTCTCTCTCATCCGGTGAGGACTGCAACGGCTCCTCCGCTGGGGAATCACCTCGAAACCTTGCATCACCGGCAGTGGGTATGGGTACGAAATGGGCCTGCTCCAGTACCTCCACTGCTGTCACGCTCTCCTCCGTCGGTACATCTCTTGGTGGCTGGGCCTGCATCCCTACCGCAAGGGTGACATATGGGACCAGGGCAGCCTTAGCCTCCGCCTCCTCTATCTCGATCAGCGTTGCTGGAGCGGCATCTCGTGGGGTCTTTATTGTAGGGTATGGCTCGATAGGCCAGAGGTAGAACGTGCCACACGGTTGGCACCGTGCCGTTGTATTTGGGGCTGGTCCAGGTGACCTGCATTGGACGCACAGGCCCTCAGATATTCTCGGCCATCAACATCCACAACCAGGAAGCCTCCTGGAAGCTGATAAGTGGTTACGCTTAGGTCAGCAATCTTTTGCGCGGGGGTTGAATCACTCAGCTTACTGGTCTCGCACTTAGCTCCTTTTCCTTCTCCAGTCAAACAGAAGTGAAGTTCCTCAGCCTCACTTCCTTTCCCTCCTTCCGCTGGGGAAGACTGTTTGGATTGGTTCTCGGTGTGCCCCCTCCCTCTGGTGGAAACAAGAGGAGGGGCACTCTCTCTCTTTGTGTGACGTGGCTTCGTCCGTCGTCCAGTCACTGCACAGGTGGGTGTGACTTCGGCTTTCGCGCCGCTCCCTTCTTTTTGCTGGGGATCTGGGTTTGGTGCCAAACCCCTGCACATCTCTCGCCACATTTCTCTTACAGCCTGCTTGCACGCAGCACGCGCGCGATCTAGGCTTGGTGGGAGTCGCCATTTTGGACCGGCTGCAACCCGCATTGCAGTGAATGACGCAGCTGTCGCAATTTTAACCTCCTCCATGCCCTGCAGAGCACATGTATCTCTCGCCGCCATCTTTAGTGAGCCCTCTAAACCCAAGATAGCGATACTCTCAGTGTCTATGGTGTAACTCGTTCCTAGACACTTACTACACTTAATGGAGCTCTAACCAATGAATATAACGCATGGCATACCCCAGGCTAAGCAGAACTCTCTCCTTGTACACCGCACTCGCTGACGGTTCATTACAAGCACTCTGTGGTGTGTTTTCTGGATACTGGCTAGTGTACTTGGCATTCCTAAGTACTGGGCGTCAACCTTCTTTTGGCCACTCATAGTGCAGAGCCTATGCTGTGTGTGTGTGTCTGAGAGAGTGCGTGTGTGTCTGAGAGAGAGTGTGTGTGTGTCTGAGAGAGTGTGTGTGTGTCTGAGAGAGAGTGTGTGTCTGAGAGAGAGTGTGTGTGTGTCTGAGAGAGAGTGTGTGTGTGTCTGGGAGAGAGTGTGTGTGTGTCAGAGAGAGTGTGTGTGTCAGAGAGAGTGTGTGTGTGTCTGAGAGAGAGTGTGTGTGTGTCTGAGAGAGAGTGTGTGTGTGTCTTAGAGAGAGTGTGTGTGTGTGTGTGAGAGAGAGTGTGTGTGTGTGTGTCTGAGAGAAAGTGTGTGTGTGTGTGTGTGTGAGAGAGAGTGTGTGTGTGTCTGAGAGTGTGTGTGTCTGAGAGAGAGAGTGTGTGTGTGTCTGAGAGTGTGTGTGTGTCTGAGTGTGTGTATCTGAGAGAATGTGTGTGTGTCTGAGAGTGTGAGAGAGTGTGTGTTTGAGAGAGTGTGTGTGCCTGAGAGAGACACCAACTGCACACTGAAACTGTTAGGTATATATATACACCTTTGTTTTTACTTTGGGCGCCGCAGAAAAATCCTGATAGCCGTGGGGAGCCTTGAAAAAATCCTGATTGCCTTGGAGAGCCTTGAACAGAAAAAGTTTGGGAACCACTGGTATAAAGGATAAAGACAGTGGGCCATAATTACTAAGCAGTGTTATACTATAAAGCACCTTCAACACCTGGAATATATTACAGCCTATTCAAATAAATGGACTGTAAAGTGTCTTTCCGCACCAGAAGGTGTTTCATGGCAAAAGACTGCTTATCAGATATTTTTCTTTATCCCAGAAGAGAGTAACATGCTTTGCACAGGTATGAGCAATCAATGAGAAGTAGAGCTCAAATGTATGCTGTGACAGTGGTGCTAGTCATCAACTGGATTAAGCTCACACTGCTAAAGCTGAATACCAGAGGTTATGTTGTTTTAACTTTGGATCCTGTTGTGTCTGACACCATACTCTATTCCTCATAAGGCACCTTAGACTTGTCAACACAATAACAGTGTGTGCTGAGGGAAGGCAGCAGAATCACTGCCTGCAGTTTGTAGAGTTGTATTTTTTTTTAAATAAAGCATTTAAATTCAGTATGTGTATGGCACTCTGGCAGATGGCACACTGAATATATTTGTCCATGGCCGTGATGTGGCCATTGAATGGTTCAAGTACTTAACATAACAAATAATGTTTGTGCACCGAATGTTTTGTCGTTTTAGTTGTCTGTTATAGGGTTAACTGTTACATAATGCAACTTTTCTTAAGGAAATCAATATTCTGATACACCATAGCACTGTTAGAAATCCAATTATTATATTAAAATGTATGAATGAGAACATACTGCTATTTACTTTACTCAGGTCCCCACTATTGTGACTTTGTAGCTTCTATATTTGTTTGTTTTAATACTTAGGGGCCTATTCACTAAACTTTGATACGTTCAGTGCATTGCCGAGTGGGTTTGCATGTTCTTACTGCACTATAAGAAATGTGTGTCAAAACATTATTCACTAAGAAAAATCACAAGATTTTTTTATAGTACGGTAAAAAAAAATGCAACATTTCACTACTTCGTGTGTTCCCCCCTCCCCTCCAATATTTATCGCACTACTTGTGTTTGCCTAGACTGCAGTCTGGAAGAGCTGCACGGAGAGAGCTGCATATCCCTTCACAGCTCTTACAGGCAATCGCACAGTTTTAATGATATTTTAATAACAGAGTATTATAGTATTAGTATTCTCCGGTTCTGCTCTGGAGACACTGTGCTTCAATACTCTGTTATGCAAAATTAACATTAAAACAGCTTCATTACCTTAGCAGCTAACTGCTAAGGCAATGAAGGGGTTAAACCAGAGTACCTGATTTATTGTCCTCTGTGACTTCCATGTGTAGCAACCTTAAAATAAAAAAAAATAACTACTGTCCACTAACCCCTTAATCACCTTAGCGGTTAGTAACCGCTATAGTATTTAAAGGGTTTACTCCCCTCCCCCTTTACCCACTCGAGAAGCCTAACCACCCTCCCCGGGGCAACAACCCTCACCCCCTACCCATTGATTGTCACAGTGGTAAACCATGCCCAGAATATGGGCATGGAGTACCACAATGGCAATAAATGGGCAACCTAAAAAAAGATTCACAAATTAAAACACATGATATTTAAATAAAAACAAGCATTTGACAATAAACCCATTGATTGTCACAGTGGTGAACCATGCCTACAATATGGGCATGGATTGCCACAATAACAATGAATGGGCAACCTAAAAAATAAACATAACAACACATAAAATACATTACAATTAAATAAAAACAACAATTTGCCTAAAAATGCATTACTTGTCACTGTGCTTATGCCCAGAAAGGGGCTTCAATAAACAAATTGGTAGTCAATGGGCAACCTAAAAAATAAAATTAAATAAAATACAATCAATGTGTTTCTTACAATTGGCAGATTCACCCTCGTCATTCTACTCTGGCACCAACTCTTGACCCACGACGCAATACTCAACAGCCTGATGTGCAGAAGTCTATCCAGAAGTTGTAGAGATATCTCTGCTAAGTTGTTCATTTATTCTCTGCTTTCTTTTCTTTTTTCTCCTCTTCTTTGTAATCCAAACGGGCCCGTAGATGTTGCCCGACGGCTTCTTGGGCTCAAATGAGACAGGACATATAGGAGAGACAGGAGAGTTATACACTCACAATCCTATTGGTTGATGTACTATGTGTTGGCAGCCATTTTTTTTAAAGGCTGTGACTTCATGTAAAATGATGTCACATCCTTTGCAAAAATGGAAGCTGTCTCATGGTTTACAACAACCAATCAGATTGGGGGTGTACCATCTGAAACCTCTCATGCTATATCTCCCAATCAGATTGGTTAGAGTAACATTTGATGGCAGCCATTTTGTTTTTGGTGACATCATATTAAAGGGAGCCTTCCTGATTGGCTGGCTTACCTCCCTTTTGATGACGTCACATCCTTTAAAGAATAAAAGAATGTGTCATATCGTACACCGTACACAATGTTAATCCGATGGGTCATTAGTCTGGCCGCTGGAATCTCACAGCATAGGACAGGATAAAGTGCCGAATTCGCAAGGCAAGCGGTAGAGAACAGGCAGTTACATCTGTGTTTTTATTGCACTTCATGCGTTTTTTCATATATTATCAAATCCTATTGATACTTATTGTAGCTTAGCCTCCACCGCTACTTCTTTTCCTGGGCCCTAGCAGTGTAAGGCCTGTTAGGTGCAGGCAGTGGATGAGTTAATTCCTTCAGAAAGGTCTTGTGTGCTTTTGCAGCCTTAGATACATTGGATGTATCAAAGGGTGGTCCTAGCAGAGAGAGGCCAGAGAGTGTCAGCCTGAGAGTGTGTTTGGGTGAGACAGAAGCTATAGTCCTGTATGTTCTAAGTTGCCCTGAGGCAGGTAGTCAGGATGCCTAATGGGAATGCTCAGGCCAAATGGTCCCATATGTCTCTAAAAAGGGTCTACGGTGCTGACTGCTGGAGGGACGGCATACAAGTTATGCTGGCTATCTTACTGAAGAGTACCACTTTACTAGTAGCAATGTATCAAGCACAAAAGATCTCAGAGTACTGGACTTTGTGTTAGCAAGATTAAATGTGCTTCAAGGGAGGTTTGTCTGCCTGGGGATGCTTCCTTATAGAAAGATACCCATAAAAGTGATTAAAAAATGGCAGTTCCAGAGAACTGGGAGCCACATGGCATGGATTGGTACTATCTAAAATGGCGGTTCCCAGGGAAGCCGCATGGTGTTTTGCAAAAGTTGCATGCAGTTGCAAGCTTTAACTGAGCTCAGTTTGCAAGAAAACAGTGCAAACTACTGAAACCACACCCCCTTCCTTGATCCTGATTGGACTATTGTTTTCACTAGGGGGAGGAGCTGGATATGCCCAAACGGAGCAACCAGGATGTGAGGAACCAAATGCACTTGTACCTCAACAGCTACAGTTGTATATGCAGAGCTGCGTTGTTTACTCCAACATGGAAGAAAATGAACCAGTCTATGATCTGATCGAAGGAGTCATAGTGATCAAAGACAAAGAGGAAACTCTCCTGATGGGAGTTTGTCCCCTATGCAAACAACCGAGTGGACAGCTCCAAGAGATGGGCAGTTGCCTGATCTGCCACGTGCCTTATCTCTGGCCTAGACCAGAAGAAATTATCTGGCCTAATCCTACAATGAGCACCAAAGAGCTGAGGACTTTAAACACCTTGGTGCGCAAGCTATCGGTTCTTGCACAGGGATCTGCTGGTGATACCAATCATCATTACCTCACGATGGTAAATGAACTATTCTATCACGATTTACAGATGGTGTCTGATTATGCTGATACGAAACCTACTATGGATCTAAATTCCGTGTGCCATGTGGGGCAGAACATCAATGTTAAATATGATAATATGTCTGCTGTGCATGTTATGCCTGTATCAGTTGTGGGGAAGTCTGTACCATGGGGAGACAGGGTGGAAAAGTGGAAAAGTCCACCTCAGAATCAGTACCAAGAGGGTATGATAAGAAAAAGTTGTCAGGGTCAGTACCCAATACCTTTTTAGTTAAGGAGGAGAGTGTAGAACCACCATTATGGGAAGGGTCAGTGTTTTGGGGTGCTACCTGAGAAAGGGGTCTAATGAAGTACAGTAGGGCAGAGAGAGTTCTAGTACAAAGATTCCGCCAGATGGGATATTAGTATCCATATCTCCCCGTGAATCTCATGAGGAGTGCTAAGGAACTCCGGATGGAGTGGGTGGAGGAAGCTATAATAGCACACTTGGCAAATACTTCCAGAGACTCCAGATACCATGATTTTGACAGGGCAAAACACCTACTCAAGCTATGGGTAGTGGGCCACAATATACATATAGACAGAGTAGAATATATATCTGAGTCTGGGAAAAGGAGGTGCTATTCTGTTAATGTACCTGACGGTCAGGGCAATATGGTCAAGAAGCCTGATCCGGGCCACTACTACTGAGGTAGCCCTAGTACATTTACAATAAATCCAGGTTTCCAGTTATTGAAGTTTATGTTAGGTTAATATATGGTTGTTGTACAGTAGGAGATGTTACGCCTACTGTAGTCCAAGCGGGGCATTGGAATTTCACCAGGGGGAGATTGTAGCCTAGCCTCCGGCCGCTACTTCTTTTCCTGGGCCCTAGCAGTGTAAGTCCTGTTAGGTGCAGGCAGTGGATGGGTTAATTCCTTCAGAAAGGCCTTGTGTGCTTTTGCAGCCTTAGATACATTGGATGCAACAGCCAGTGAGTGTCAGCCTGAGGGGTGGATACTGATTGGGTCACATACTGGATGTGACGGCCTGTCAGAATCCAGATCTGTCTTGTTTGGGGGGCAGAGTTACAGTCACACCCAAGGGTATACATACTGGCACTTTCCTAAAAATAGGTGTGTATCTTTCCTCCCTCTGTGGAGTGAGTACCAACTACCCTTGCTCTCACTAAAAGGCCTCAGGAGGAGCATCATCCCCATGCAAAGGGAAAGCTGTGCAATGCTGTAAGATCAGAACCTACAATAAACACCATTGTACCATCATCAGTGTGATTCACTGTCTAAGAACCAAGAAAGGTGTCAGTATGGACTCTCTTACCCATGCTGACTGGAGGCGCTGCAACCACGAATAAGGTACACTGTAAACCCTGTCCCCCACTACACTGGGGCACACTCAGCCCTCTTGTTGCCACACAGGTACGCACCACCCCAAATATAGAGTAGCATGAGAAGCAGACACATTCTCACTCGGGGGGGGGGGGGGGAGGGGGTGCAAGGGCTACATTATTAACAGTAGCATTCTTGACTTAGTCCTCATAGCGTTTTTTCTCTTTTTGTGTGAGTAATTTTGTTGTCTTTGTGTAACATATAAAGGTACCCTCACTCAGCTTATTAAATGGTAGTACAGGAATGGTGAATAGAAGAAAATTAAAAAAGAAAATTAATCCCAGTTAGTAGCACTCTGTACCCCTCATATAAGTTGTAGAAACAATGATTGTTCAAATACAAATCTAACTTTATTTACATCAATTTATTTAAAAAAAAATTAACTCCAAACAAATATATTTGTGACTCTCAAATTCCTAAAAATAAAATTGAATAACTGTCTCTGGTTTTAGGAGCCTGTCTGGGTACTGTACTGTATGTATGTAAGTCAGATAGGATCAATCCTTTCAGATAATTATCTTTTTGAAGGTCGCAGTGAATCAGTGTTCATGCAATCCCTCAGGGTATCTCACTATTATATACAATACATTTCCTATACTTGTAGCCCTCTTTAATGCTGATATAGAATGACTACTAATGCTGTATATACCTGCTGGCTCAGCGAGATCTGGGCCTCCGCTAACTGGGAGCCTGGGGTAACAATATGTACTTTGCAGCGCCTCCACTTACCCAGGATCCCCAATAAGTCAGATTCCCCTAGGCAAGAATAATGATAATAAGCAACAACGTTGTAACCTTTTACTAGTAAGTGAATGCAAAACCTATCACACATATAACATATATAATCACAGTGCATAAGTAGCGGGTACTTAGTAATCAGACACCTGTGGCCCTGCCACACTTCAACTGGAGTATTGTCCCCTACTCCCACCACCGCATATACCCCACACCGTGTCCAATGTACTGGACCAGTCCCTTGGTCACTCAACCCAGTGTCCCCAAAGAACCCTCCCCCAAGGCGGGATCAGCGCCTGTAGGTAGCGATGTTGGTGAACATAGTTATAATACCTTCCGACCGCGTCCGCAGTCGGTAATTGAGCTTCGAAAAGGATCCACTGATCCAGCGCAGTCTCCTACGAGTAGTTGCTTGTCTTCAGCAGCGTGCTCCCAAACCACTGACCGCACAGCAGCGCTGAAAGAATACTGTGTACCTGTCTGCTAGTACAGTAAAGGTATGTTGTCCCTATCTATGGCTGTTCCCTGCAGTACCACAAGCTAGTGGTGACTCAGGGCATGCACTAGGGCCTAAGGGGAATCTCTGGCCTATGCAGTGGGTCACTGACCCCCTGCAACACACACCTCCTCTCCTCTTGCTTCCCCGGGGCGCACTTCTAGCGTGGTTTCGCCCCCACGCTTCCCTTTCCTGCCTGCCAGCAAATCCTCTTCTCCTATTCGCTCCCTGGCATCACATGTCCCTGCTGAGGCTCATGGGAATTGTAGTCCTTGCTCAGAGCCTCTGTTCTATTGGCCAGCCTTTGCGTGCTATTCACTGCGCATGCGCAAACTTCCTCAGTGCCTCCCGTTGGTACTGCGCATGTGCTAGACACAACATGGCGGCGCCCTATGCTATCGGGCCGACTCGGATCCTCGGGAACGCTCCCTGCTCAGCCCCCACCTTCCTAAGTGCCGGCGGGTCTGCCGCTCGTCCCTGACAGCGCCCGCGATCACACCCCGCAGCGGAGGTACAGAGAGGGGCCAGGGGAACACCACTACATACTATTATATTCCACTTTCTAAATGCTGTGCACAATCTACTGAGTAATCAGTGACATCTATCATTTAAATATACAGTTTCTGCGTTGGTCAGGAAATGGATAAAAGGACAGGGTCCTTTTAATTCATAGTAATATGTGCAGATATAATAATACATTACTCAAACTGTAGCCAATGTAAATAAAGAAATAGCATATTGCAGAATATGAATACAAAAAAAGTGTATTGTGCAAAAAATGAATAGTTTTGTTAATAAAGTAAAAAAAAGTCTGATAAACGCTGTATACTATTTGATCATTTTACATACATCTATGTGTGTATCACACATATATGTGTGTGTGTGAACTTCAAAAATGTTGCTAAGGTAGTATTAGTATATTAGTATAAAGATGTATATTACCAGATTGGAGTCCCGCAAAAAGAGACAGCACACTGCATGTAGTCTTCAGACAAAGAACTGTATTAAATCACAGGGCACTGCAATAATACAGTTAATTATTTGTCTGAAGACTACGTGCAGTGTGCTGTCTCTTTTGCTGGACTCCAATCTGGTAATATACACTTTGGGGCCTATGCAGAGAGCAGCGCTGGGAAAAATTGGCGAGGGGAATAAATTTTACCTTTAATGGTGTGTTTTTTCTCTTTATTCAGAAAGGGGCGAAATCTGCAATTAATAGCATGTATGAGTGTGGCGAGTTTGAAAGGGAGAGATGCGCGCTGTTTAAACGTGTAAAAAAAAAATCGCGTTTTTTTTCCCCTTCTCCCTCTGGCCGCCGAGCTCCAGTTTCCTGCCAACTTTTGTTGGCGGGGCTAATTGTCGAATTTAACTCCAGTTTAATGGCGCGATCAGCCGCTAGATGGCGATCGCGCCTTTCTGAATACGGCCGTTTTAAAACCTGGCGAGATTTAGGTTCTCGCCAGCCGCGCGGCGAGATATTAAAAAAAAAAAAAAAAAGAGCGCTTTTTTCTACACTCGCCATTACCTGCCTTTCTAAAGGCAAATTTTGCCAAAAAATGCCGCTTTTCCGGTTAGCGCTGCTCTCTGCATGAGGCCCTTTATCTTTATTCTATCCTAATGGGATAAGCATCTGCGTTTGCCTGGTTAGTAATGTGCCAACTGTCTTCTCTCTCTCTCTCTCTCTCTCTCTCTCTCTCTCTCTCTCTCTCTCTCTCTCTCTCTCTCTCTCTCTCTCTCTTCTCTCTCTCCATTAATCCTCATGAAGCCCATATATTTATATTTCCAAACATGAACAAGAGACTAATATTTTTTTAATATATATATATATATGGGAAAAGAAGAAGAGAGAGCGCACGCCCCATAGCATAATAAATTAAATTTAATATTGGGGAAGGAACAAGGGGGATGGGAAAGAGTATCACTCACAAGGGTAATATTAAAATAGGCAATTGTGAATCAAATTTCACCACCAGTCTGATGTCTCCACAAAACCTCCGCCGTTAGAATCTGATTTCGTGGGTTCCAAAGAGCCACCACGATCCACTGGAGGGCTGGGAGCACCAGGAAATCCACAAGACGTCTGTCTGGAGCCTCAGTATAGCTTCTAAGGTAATACAGCCAGATCTGCTCCGCGGGTGATCCGGTTTGATCATGCGCTGCGTGATGACGTAATGTTTCTTGCGTGATGATGCTCCCTGACGCGTTTTGTCGCACACGGGCGACTTTCTCAAAGGGATTATGGTACAAGTCTATTGGCTGCTTATTTAAGCCACATAAGAGTCCTAACAACCCGCCCATTTCTTTCTGATTGGTTAAACAATTTGACAGGCTGATCCATAGACCAATACATGTATCTAAAAATGACTATTGAGAGACATATATTCTCCACATATATCAATTAGAAAAAATGGACAGATGTAGGTTTATTTGTTGGTAAACCAGATAAATGAAACAATTACTCAGAAAAACTATATAAAACATATTAAAAGATATTGAAAAATCTATTTTAAAAATAATACAATCAATAAGAAACAATGCTACTAAAGATAAATGATTATCAAGGTATTAAGGGGTTAGTGGAAATTAGAATGTATTTATTATCTATGTATGCTTTCTGGCAACGGAGGACACGGACATGCAGATCCTGATGAGGACACCATTAATATTGCGTGGCAAGTAGAACTGTATTTATTTTGTGTATTTATGCTGGTTAATGTTGTGTTTAATAATGGGCAAATAATCTATTATCCATGTCTGGATAATAGCTATTTTGCCCATTACTGTACTTTATGTGTTTGGTAGTGGGGGTGGGGGGTGTATTTATTTAAATGTAGGCCATGTTTAATTTGTTGACATACAGGGTTGGTATCTTAGGTCTGTGGGGACCTATGGAGACCACCTGAGGACCACTGGACACCAATGGGTAAGACCTGAGTACCCCCGACGAGCACAGGTACCACCTGTGGACCCATGGGGGACACCTCCTGGGAAGAACCGGGGCCCCACAGCTGTGGGGGCCCCGTGGACCCACAGGGACAACCCGAGGGCCCCAGACCTCTGTGGGAACCACCGGAGGGCCCCCAGCCCCCCCATGGGAACCACACGAGGGCCCACAGCCCCCCTATGGGAACCACCGAGGGCCCCCAGCCCCCCCATGGGAACCACCCGAGGGCCCCCAGAACACTGTAGGGATGACCTGGAGACCCCCAGACACCCGCAGGACCACCAGTGGACCCCATTGGCTACCACATAGAAGCCCACGGCGCCTAGCAGGGACCACCGGGAGGCCCCCAGACACCGTGGGCACCTCCGGGGCGCACTGTGGGGCCTGCTGACACTCGTCGGGCCCACTGGGGACTCCCGTCAGTCTGGGGTATGAATCCTGTGTGTTAAAAAATAAATCATGGTTTTACAATATGGGGGGGCACGGGGGGTGGTGTATTGGTGTTTATTAAATATTGCAATGTTTATTGGGGCCTAAGAGGTTGGTATTGGGGCTGTTGTGTGTGTATTGTTTATATTGTGGGTAGCGGGGGTGGGTGAAGGGAGTATTAGCCCCACGGATGGGCGTTTAGGCCTGGCGGGTGAATAGTGGGAGGGGTTAACCCCTTCATTACCATAGAGGTATTAACCGCTATGGTTATGAAAGGGTTAAGTCAACCCACAACCCCCCCGCAAGGCCTAAACACCCACCAAGGGCCAAATACCCACTTTACCCACCCCGCTACCCACAATAAGCCTGGTATGGGTGGTTTACCCCTTCATTGCCTTAGCGGTTAGCCGCTAAGGTAATGAAGTGGGCTGCAAATGCATTTTTCCTGCATCGGATTCATGCCGGGGGTCTCCGGTGCTGGTATTAATTGGTATCATTGTGAGTGTGTGAGTGTCAAGAGTGTGTGAGTATGTGAGTGTCAGAGTATTAGTCTGTGTGAGTCAGAGTGTGTGTGTGTGTGTGTGTGTGTGAGTATCAGAGTATCAGAGTGTGTGAATGTGTGAGTATCAGAGTCTGTGAGTCTGTGAGTTTGTGAGTATCAGAGTCTGTGAGTCAGACTATCAGAGTCTGTGATTATGTGAGTATCAGAGTGTGTGAGTGAGTGAGTCTGAATATCAGAGTCTGTGGGTGTGTGAGTATCTGTGTGTGTGAGTGTCAGAGTGTGTGAGTGTCAGTGTGTGAGTGTCAGTGTGTGAGTGTCAGTGTGTGTGAGTGTCAGTGTGTGAATGTGTGTGTGTCAGAGTGTGTGAGTGTGTGAGTGCCAGAGTGTGTGAGTGTCAGAGTGTGTGAGTGTCAGAGTGTATGTGTCAGTGTGTGAGTGTCCGAGTGTGTGAGTGTCAGTGTGTGTGTCAGTGTGTGAGTGTCAGTGTTTGAATGTGTGATTGTAAGTGTGTGAATGTGTGAGTGTCAGAATCTGTGAGTCTGTGAGTGTCAGAGTCTGTGAGTGTCAGAGTATGTGAGTGTCAGACTCTGTGAGTTTCAGTGTTTGTGAGTGTCAGTGTGTGAATGTGTGAGTGTCAGAGTGTGTGAGTGTGTGAGTGTCAGTGTGTGAGTGCCAGAGTGTGTGAGTGTCAGAGTGTATGAGTGTTAGAGTGTATGAGTGTCAGAGTGTGTGAGCGTCAGAGTGTGTGAGTGTCCGAGTGTGTGAGTGTCAGTGTGTGAGTGTCAGTGTGTGAGTGTCAATGTTTGAATGTGTGAGTGTCAGTGTGTGAATGTGTGAGTGTCAGAGTCTGTGAGTCAGTGAGTGTCAGAGTCTGTGTATGAATGAATACAGACACCAACCCACAGTCAGTCATCGTCACCCACCCACCCAAGGGTCAGTCACCCAAGTGTCACCCACCCAAGTGTCAGTCAGTCACCCACCCAAGAGTCAGTCACCCACCCAAGAGTAAGTCACCCAGTACGTCCTGCAGGTGGGGCAGCAGGTAGGCAGGCAGTACGTCCTGAAGGAGGGAGACCAAGAGAGCCAGCAGTACGTCCTGCAGGAGCAGTACGTCCTGCAGGAGGGGCAGCAGGTAGGCCAGCAGGTAGGCCAGCAGTACGTCCAGCAGGACGGAGAGCATGAGGGCCAGCCTTACATCCTGCAGGAGGGGAAGCAGGTGGATCAGGAGGAAGTGCTGTAGTTTGAACAGCATGGGAATGGGGCTCAGGTCGCAAACAAGCAACTGCTCATCCTGCACATGTCCACTATTCTATTGGTCAGATAACTTTGATAATGATAGTGCAGCAGGACTTTATCTGACAGATGGACCTACAGTATGAAGAAAATATATCTGTTAGATATGTCAATACAATATAATTGTTAGCATATGTTTATTAATCAGATAATGTTAGCTGAAGAAAATATATCTGTGTTTACGGCTTTATCTAAATGAACAGTGGGTAATCACAACATTTTGTATTCCGATTTTGAACCCACGAACGTGCCCATCCTTGATTGCCACCTGTGAATGTAAAAATGCAAAAGTACTGTACATTTTGAAAAATCCCAAAACAATAGCAAACATCATTAAAATTACACAAAGTTAACTAGATCTACCCTTCCAATCCATTGAAATTACCTACAGTATATGAAAACAATTGGACACAATTATATTGATCCCTATAATGAAACAATTTCAAACTAACCTCAAAAGTCGGTCAAATATTTTATGCTTCAGCCTATACTGTACAGTAGCTGATCCTACTATGATATCAAGCATCATTTTCCATTTCTTGGGGGAGGCTGCCACCTGTGGTCAGCTCTATGTGTTGCTCTGAACAATAATTGAAAGTTATTTTTTATTAAAATAAATTTGGGGTCTGTATATCTAGGCAAATCAGGTCAATTCTTGCTCAATAATCACATATCAAAAATCTAGATATATCTAGTGCACTTTGGCCTCCAAAATATACCAGTAGTGGATGAAGAAAATCTCTCCTACGTAATATTGGTTGTTTATTCTTTGAAAACTGGGAACATTTTTTATAAGGACAGTACAAAATGTATACTATATGAGGATAAACGTGTCTTCCTCCCAATATCATAAAGTTTCTGCACCCTGTCTTTTAATTCTTTTCTAATGTTAATATTACTTTAACCAATGCAAATATTTATCTTCAAGTGTTATATACAGTATTTTACGTAGGGTTGGAAACATCCGAGACAAGCAGCATTAATTACATACATTTTGTTTGTTTAAGTAAGGAACTATAAAATACATATTAATTAGCTTTATTACATTATTATTATTATTATTATTATTATTATTATTATTATTATTTATGCTTATTCTATTAGGCTAACAAGTTTCAAGAAATGTATATATCAATTAAGATTGCTTTGATGCATTATATTTATTTTGCTGTAGTCTAAATTACAGTTTTTGCTTTTCGAAAACAAGTCAAAAACTTCCCACACCAGCAAATATTGCGCCAACCAATTAAAAAATATGTTTACATTTCTCCTTAGATAATACTGCTGCATCCATATTTCAAGCAAAATCAATTCAAAAGGTAAATTCGGAATCAAAAAAGGAATATGTTACACACTTATGGTACAGATGTAGCAAGACTTACTGTTCCCATGACCGTGCAAAGCCAGGTGCAATTATCCGCCACTTCATTGCATGTCAAAAACATAGATTGCAGTGACTGTGTCTGCAAAATGTCTCCGTAAAGCGCTACGTAAAACTAGCACTGCTATACAAGAACCAAAAATTATTATTATTATGTCTTGGCCCCGTAACCACGACTGAGTTACGGCTGCCAAATGGTGTTGTATGGCTGCATTAGTATTTTTCAGTAACAATAGGTGGTGTTATTGTGTCTTTAATCAAAATTACATATAAACAGTATTTGAAGGTTATTCCTACCGTAATGCACGTATAGTTCTGTGTAATGTAACCCACCCCTTATTCCCATACATTCTTTCAATCCTCGGAAACTTCAGATAGCAGACTGTAAGGGCCGTCCGCTCGCAGCCCTTACCTCCCATGGCTCTCCACTCCTGCAGGGACCCACGCGCACCCGCTCCTCCCGTCGGAGGAACGCGCAGACTCAGGGCGCATCCTGCCACTGCTCCCGGACCGGCGGGGCGCGCACACGCTGCCGCAACGGACCTCCACGAGTGCCAGCAAGTCAGCTGGTCAGCACAGACGCCGCTGCGTGTCCCAGTTGAGGTTGCGCATCGCGTGCGCGCGCAAGCATCAATACACCAGACTCCTTCAATCAGAATGATGCCTGTACACCTGTCCTGCATCATGCATCCTCCTACCGGCGCTCGACTTACCTCTGACCTCAATCCTGGGTAAGGTTTCCCATTGGCTCCTTCTAGTATATAGCTTCAATCAGCCCTGAGCTGATTGCTGAGCATATTTTGTGTTTGCCATGCTTGCTACAAGCTGCCTTGCTTTGTCCTCTTTCTCTTGAATCTTGACCCCTAGCCTTGTACCGGACTCCTGACCTCTGGCATCCTTGGACCTCGGCTCAGGAATTTGACTACTCTCCGCTCTCCAATCCTTACTACGGCAAGTACAATCTACGATCCTACACTCTCCTGCCCTGACCCAGCTAACCCACGACTACGAGCTGCGCAACCCGGACCCGGCTTCGCGGCCTAGGTCGGTGTTTTCACATCCCCACCTCAGCCCCGCGGTCCGGCCCTGGTTTGTGGCAAGCACCCGTGACACAGACATTGTCAGTCTTTGTTTTTGTCATTGTATTTGTCATTGCTTCGTCAGTGTGCGAAACGCGTAGAGTTAGAGTTTGGAGAGAATCTGCTCACTGAAGGACTGGCAATCTACTGCTGACACCAGACCCATTTTGGCTTCCTTCCCTCACCTGTGACGCGAAACCGGAAGTGACGCGACCGCAGAGACTGATGCGGAACTACACTGTGAGGTGTAAGTGAAAGGAAGCACCGGGCAGCAGCCTTACACTCCACCACCCTTCTATCGGCGGTTCTCTCCACCACCCATTGAATTTATGGAAAATGTGAGTTTCCTTAACATTTGTGACTAATACATATTTATAGTTTATACAGTATGCACTATTTGTGGTTTCTTTCACTTGCATATCATCCACTCCACTGAGAGGCATCCTGACCCCAGCTACACAAAGGGCTCCAGTCAGAGAGAGATGGATCTCTGACATGCAGTAATACAATACGATTTTTGTGAGTTCATTTCATTTATTGATTATCTTTTTAGCAGTGATCTACCATCTGCACTATATATATTTTTATTTTTTCACATATCACGAACTTATCCTGCGCTCCTCCTCAACCCCAAGAAAAGAATATTTATTAAAGTAAATTAGGGAAACATGTTACATAGTTACATATGATAATATCATTAAAGAGGATATTACCCTGGCAAATCCCACTGATATTGCAAATGCATTCAATGAATACTTTGTGGGGTGTGCTACTAATTTATTAGCGAAACGCAACCCGTACTACATACACATACAGTACATGAACCTCATTCTGGGAGTACCTCTATAGCTCCACCCTCTCCCAACACTGCCCACAGTTTTCAATTTGTCCCAGTATCTGAAGAGGATATTACACAAGCGCTCCTCAAATTAAAACTAAGCAGCCAATGTGGAACTGACTTACTACAATCTACAGTAGGTTCCTACAACTTGGTGCCCCAGACATTGCCAAACCAATTGCTTCCATAGTCAACTCTATCCTGTCTGCAGGCCATATCCCTAAGACCTGGAAAACTGCCAGAGTTGTCCCAATCTTCAAAAGTGGGGACAAAAACACTGTCTCAAACTACAGGCCAATCTCTCTTCTCCCAATACTATCCAAAGTAATGGGAAAATGTGTCCACTGCCAATTAAGCGATTACTATCCCAAGACAAATTTCCCTAGCCAATTCCAATCTGGCTTTCGCCCCAAACACTCCACAGTAACTACCCTGCTAAAAGTTTGCAACGAAATCCAGTGTGGAATGGAACTGGGACAACTCACTGGTGCAGTATTCCTAGATTTTGAAAGACTTTTGATACTGTTGGTCATGTTATCTTCCTTAACAAACTCCAGTGCTCTGTAATAGGGAAGCATGCTTTAAACTGGTTTCATTCCTACCTATCAGGTAGATCCCAACATGTGTCTATCTCATGCTCTAACTCAAACCCGTTTGATATCACATGTGGTGTCCTGCAAGACTCTGTTCTGGGGCCCCTACTCTTCTCAGTGTTCATCAATGATCTTCCTACAGCTTGTATGGGAGCTTCAATACACATGTATGCAGATGACACAATCCTATATGCACACAGCCATAGCCTCTCTGACAAGTACTTCGATCTGACTTTTTGAGACTTGAAAATTGGATTTCCCAGAACAAACTATTTCTAAACACTGACACGACTGTAACAATGGTATATGGACCAAGGCTAAATTTCTAAAACTTCCAATGACGGTGCTACAGATTAGAACCAACTCTAATACTATCCTAGGCCCTGTTACTAGTTTCAAATATTTGGGCATATGGTTTGACTCCCTGTGACAGGGTGAATGAACGTCACCAGCTCTATGCCTGGCAGACGTATGTGTAGGTCTGCAGTGCAGCAGTGACGAGGTTAACTTTCAGCTTGGGAAACTCCTGACAATTAGAGTGGTCCCAGCTGCATAATCAAGGTGTTTTAAAACCCCAGGCTGCACACACATGAGGGCTGGCTGGTCAAGAGATAGGACTGAAACGCTGAAATAGATTACTGCTATAAGGTCTGTTTTTCCAAATGCATGTTTGATGAACTGTCTGGGTTTTTGTATGCTCAAAAGAAGCTTTTGTTTTGTACGCTGAAAAGAAGCTGTTTTGTTTTTTTGTATACTGAAAAGAAGCTGTTTTGTTTTTGTGTGCTGTAATTTTAAGGCTCAATAAATAGCCTTATCCAGAAACCCCGCGTGTGGTTGCATGTACCCTGCAACACTCCCATTTAACATTTGGGTTGCACATTGATACCTTGACATCCAAAACCTATGCCAAACTAGGTGTGCTATATAGGAACAAATCATCTCTAAGTCTGCTGGTCAGAAAGTGTATCACACAGCAGATGCTAATGCCAATTATAGACTATGGGGACCTAGTATTTGGAACGACACCCCAAACTCACAATGGGAAACTTGATACCCTCTACAACTCAATATTCTGCTTTGTCCTCCAATGCAATTACAACACACATCACTGAGAATTTTTTAAAGAACTAGATTGGTCATCACTTCAGTCTAGGTGCAAACTTCATCTTTCCTGTCTTGCCTTCAAATACTGTACTTTCTGGGCAAGCTACCCATCTATCTGAAAAAGCTCCTCACCCCTACCACATGCAGCACTTATCACCTGAGATCTGACTCCAAAAGACTGTTCATGGTACCAAGGTTCAACAAAGTATTTGGCCGTTCCTCCTTCACTTAACGTGCACTCACACAACTGGAACAGTCTACCGGAGACTCTCACTGCCGCCACCAGTTTAAATTCTTTCAAAACTAAAGCTGTCTCACATCTTTATCTGGTCTGTAACTGTTATATACGCCTATAATATATATTATCTTTAACTGTGCATACAGTGGGGGTCATGCACTAAGCTCCGATAAGTCATTTTTGGAACGCAAAGTGCTCTTAGAACGTGATGTTGCGCTGAACACGATTCACAGAGACATGCAAACAGGCACTTTGCGTTCTAAAACTGACTTTTTTCAGGAAATTTTTCTAAGTCCAACTTTGCTCGTTCGTTACCCTGTTTGCGTTAAATTCTGCCCTTTAGCGGGATGCACTAAGCTACGCAACCGTAGCGTACGCGAAAGTTGCGTTCAACAAAACACGTCAGCTCAAGGTAGATGCAAAAAAGCTGAACTTAGAAAAATTTAATTGTTTACATTTTTACATGCGCAACACCCATACAACAGGCCGGCGGGTGTCCCCGGCTGACCCCATGGGGGTCCCCGAGGGAGGCCGGGGGTCGCGCGGGTGTCCCCGGCTGACCCCGCGGCCGTCCTGGGGTACCCGCGGGCCTGCGGTACCAATGTTGTGCCTACAAAAATACTAAACAATATTTCTAACTAAATACACCCCCCTAACACATACAGTACAATAATGTGCAAAATAACTATTATCCAGATATGGATAATAGATTATTTGCCCATTATTAAACACTGCATTAGCATACATAAATAAAGTAAATAAATATAGTTATACTTACCACAACAGCAGGTCCCTCTGTCCTCCGTTGCAAGAAAGCATATACAGTATACAGTACATAATAAAGATATTCTAATGGCCCCTAACCCCTTAATCACTTTAGCGGTTACTAACCGCTATAGTCATTAAGGGGTTAACCCACCCTGCCCCGATACAAACCCGGGAGGCCTAAGCACCCACCCCGGACTGACTATACCCACCCTGTACCCTGAATAGTATAGTGGTACATCATACCCATATAATAATAATAATAATAATAATAATAATATTGGCATGATAAGCCTCTATAGCACTCAATGGGCACCCTAATTACAATACATTAATGCACCAGATACACAATAATAAAACATAACTCCAAAAAAACATACTTCACTAAATAAAAACAGTAGCCAGCTAATCCAATGAATACAAGCAATAACAACATCAACAATGAATTAATTAAACCATTAACCAATCAAACCAATTAATTCCTAAACCAACTCAAAATGAATAGTAACACTAACCAATCAAACCAATTAATTACTACAACATTAATGAATTTAAACAATAAAATACAAAGAAATAAATTCAAACAATATCTGAAATAACCATAAAACGCATTAGCTAACATAATACAACATTAACTAAAAACGAACACCAATCGCAAACATTTTATTAGCATTAAGCAGGAAAAAAACAAACAATGACATCCACATAAGAAACTGAAATTAAAAAAACCAACAGCAATACCAAGCCAGAAATGCCCCCCAAATATTGTCATAATAATGTATTCATCTGTAGATCAAAAAGATAAAGAAAAGCTCCCTATACGCCGCACTAGAGATCACCTAAATCTATGTTAAAACTTAATATTTATTAATAAACAATTAAAATGTGTTTATTGCAGCAGTAATGTGAACCAAAGTAATTAAAATGATTGAAATAAAAACGGAGAGGTTAGCTGTGTACCTAATAGAAACTGACAGTGTAGATCAAAACCACTATTGTCAGTTAGAGTGTCCCACAACTATATAATTATACTAGAGGTGGTAGTGATTTGGCTACAATATTGTGTCATTTGAAAACTACTCCTAGATGGTAGTGATGGGTGTAACCTGAATTGATGTGTACGCTCGGTTTACCAAGTAGATACTGTAGTGAATCAGGTATACATACACATTTGTGCCAGACCGTCAGGTTCAAAATTTAGTGAGCCTGTGGGTCTGTCATGGTGAGCAATAGCAGTTGATGCAAGATCACAAAGTATGTGTCTTGTACTGTGAACCATGAACCATACAATGATTAAGGAGTAGTCAGAGTGTTGTGCTTCCTAATGAAGTCTCCGAAACACTCTGAGAGGAATTAGGCAACAGACCTCTCCGATATAGCCAGCGTACTAGGTGGTAACGCTTAGCTTGCCTACCATACAATGATTAAGGAGTAGTCAGAGTGTTGTGCTTCCTAATGAAGTCTCCGAAACACTCTGAGAGGAATTAGGCAACAGACCTCTCCGATATAGCCAGCGTACTAGGTGGTAACGCTTAGCTTGCCCATGCTATGGAGTAAATGGTAAATGGTTATGGGCTCACTCCATAGCATCTTCCACTCAGGGGAACTCGCCTGCTTGCAGTTTGGCTGTGACATCTCTAATACAGAGTGCTTTTCCTGGTAATGTACAGGTTAATAAAAGCTTCAGTCAGACTTAGAACTTTGCAACTAATATTGACAGATTTACTATAAATCATTCTTCCTGTTATTACACAGGTTATTAAGAATTTATATTAGCGTTAGGGACCCCTGATATGTGGTCTGCCTTGGCGTTGGCTCAGGGGCTTACAACAATTTTGGCCAAAAATGTCAAACTAAAAGACCATTTTACTTATTAGATATTTATACATATATATTTAGGCACTGTACCGTGTATGAGTCTCACTGGATGTGCTAAAAACTGAGCTTTGTCTGTGTTTTATGTTCTGTCTCTGGTTTTAAGATTAAAGAAAGAAAAAAGAAGATTTGGGTACCTGATCCGGATCTTCATGGCGGATGGCATCGGATGCTGTTGGAGGCCTTCAAGGTACATGAGCTTCGTGTTTCCCCGGGAGTCGGAGGGCCACCGCTTCTAATGGTAAGTAATATATTGAATGTTTGTAAATGTCTTTCTTAACAGGTTTTTTCATTGTATGTGTTTTTTGATTTTTTTGGGGGAGGCACATTGACTGATAATATATTAATCTGTACCACTTTAGGGTACAGATGAATACATTATTATGACAATATTTGGGGGGCATTTCTGGCTTGGTATTGCTGTTGGTTTTTTTAATTTCAGTTTCTTATGTGGATGTCATTGTTTGTTTTTTTCCTGCTTAATGCTAATAAAATGTTTGCGATTGGTGTTCGTTTTTAGTTAATGTTGTATTATGTTAGCTAATGCGTTTTATGGTTATTTCAGATATTGTTTGAATTTATTTCTTTGTATTTTATTGTTTAAATTCATTAATGTTGTAGTAATTAATTGGTTTGATTGGTTAGTGTTACTATTCATTTTGAGTTGGTTTAGGAATTAATTGGTTTGATTGGTTAATGGTTTAATTAATTCATTGTTGATGTTGTTATTGCTTGTATTCATTGGATTAGCTGGCTACTGTTTTTATTTAGTGAGGTATGTTTTTTTGGAGTTATGTTTTATTATTGTGTAGCTAGTGCATTAATGTTTTGTAATTAGGGTGCCCATTCATTGAGTGCTATAGAGGCTTATCATGCCCATATTATTATTGTATGGGTATGATGTACCACTATACTATTTAATAGGTACAGGGTGGGTATAGTCAGTCCGGGGTGGGTGCTTAGCCCTCCAGGGTTTGTATCGGGGCAGGGTGGGTTAACCCCTTAATGACGCTAGCGGTTAATAACCGCTAAGGTGATTAAGGGGTTAGGGGCCATTAGAATGTCTTTATTATGTACTGTATACTGTATATGCTTTCTTGCAACGGAGGACAGAGGGACCTGCTGTTGTGGTAAGTATAACTGTATTTATTCACTTTATTTATGTATGCTAATGCAGTGTTTAATAATGGGAAAATAATCGATTATCCATATCTGGATAATAGTAATTTTGCCCATTACTGTACTGTATGGGTTTGGGCGGAGGGGGGTGGTGGGGGGGGTCATGTATTGATGTTTGTTAAATCTTTTTTTAATATACATGTGTTTCATAGTTGTAATCATGCTGTAAAATGGCTACAGTCATCTCTCCTACTGACAGTAAGGCCTGGTAAGTTATGGGCATGCCAGCAGTAATTATGGAGGTTTGCCCTCACACCCTGGTGAGGTGCCCTATGTATGGATGGGAGTGGTCACATGCTCTGAGTCCATGATTAGTGATGTCAGAGTTGTGCCAGCCCCCAGAGTATACATAAGGCACAGCACTGCTCAAAAGTTAGATGATCAGTAGAGTTCAGTTTGTTGGTTGGAGAAGGAGCAAGTCTGAGTACAGACTTGGGAGGAGACAGCTTATAATACTGTGACCAGGGACCTGGCACAGGGAATATCTCCCTAAGGGGAGATAGGGAATCCACCTATTTAGGGAAAGGACACCTTTCAAAGGGAAGTGCAGCTCTGAGCAGAGAGACAGAGACAAGCTGGTGAATCTCTTTGAGAGGAGAGGTGGAGAGCAACTCTATTAGAGGAGAAGGAACTTTCATAATGGAGTGCAGCAGAGAGATGAGCGGCTGAGCTGCTAGCTGTGAGGGGCAGCTGGCCCATACCACCAAGCAACAATAAAGATGTCCTTGATAAAAGATACCCTCATGTATGAGTCTGGAATTACTCTGCAGAGGAAGGCACCACAGAGGAGTACCTCATCAGAACCATCCCCATGCAGACGCAGGGATCCTGATGAGGTGGAGGCGCTGCACTTGATATAGGTAGGACATCAAGTACACTACCTCAGCTGCCTGTCTGGGTTGGCAATCCCCACACAACATCATGCGGGAGACTCAGGAGTCCTGTTGCCAACAGGTGCACCACCAGACACTACACTGTAATGGGGACTGGTTAGACCACAGAGGCCAATGTGAGATTGGGTGGGTCAGGCTAGGCCAGAAAATCCGTTACATTTGGAGGCGCTGCTGAGATATACCTGTCAACAGGACAGGCTTTTGCTAGGCACACTGGGAAACAGGGAGAGTGTCTGCTGACACTTTGTGCTGTGTTGGGACGGACCTATGGGTGGTCAGGGGGCTGGTGGAGTTTGTCGGTTCTCAGGGACGACCTAGGGGCCTGAAAGGAGTTGGGGGTTTGGAGCCGGGCTATAGCTGTAATAGTCACCTTGAGGCAGTGCTAGTTGGTAGGATGCCTAAAGGGATAGCCTGTTAACATGGTCATGAATTCTGGAGAGGGTCTGCGCTAGGCTAGCCAACAGTAGGTAGACGCCCAAGTACTGCATGGAAGAGCCAGAGTACTCTCGCCCATTCCAGACCACTTACCGAAGGGAGCACAGACTGGAAGAAAGGAGATACAGCAGACACAGAGAGAGTGAGCCTAGCCTGAGGTAGTGCAAACACGAGTCCAGCCTACATTAGGTACACAAGGTGGTGCATCAAGGCAATCTTTATTGTACCGGTGTGGTAGCTGCCCCGCAGAGAGGAGCTCCATGTACAATAATCAAAAGTACAGCAACGAAATGACGACCGCAAAAGTGGAGAATCCGCGCGGTGCGGAAAGTCCAAAATGGCGGACGGAGGCAGATGGAGGGAGCGCATGTAGTGCGTTCTTCTGAAGAGCAAGCTACTGATGTGACTTTGGCAAGCCTGTTGTGGAGTGGCGCGAAAGCTGTGGCCGCGCCGTTCTGGTCCTGCCTAGGGCCGCGGAGTATTACTCCAGATGATAGCGAGGAGGACATTGTCGTAATGTGTGGGGAGAATGGTGAATTTGCTTGCCAGTCAGCGTACAACACCCAAAAAGCTACCTCAGTTGCTAAAGAGATTGGCGATGCAAATCAAAATGGTGGCTCCAGCTTCCCTGGGAGACCGCGTGGGCCAGTTACAGAAAATTCTGCAAATGCGGGACTTGCAGAGAGTTGGCCAGGAGTGGCGCCAACAGGAAAACCCCGCCCTGATGGGGGGTATGGCGCGAAGGCTGCGGCCGCGCCTTCTTGGACTATGACCAGCTCAGCCCCAGTGCTGGGTCACCCGATAAATCTATGGGACCTCCCCCTAATCTCAACCAGGGGGAGTGGTTTCCAATTATGCCCCGTGGGCATGACTCCAGCGAAGCAAGGAGCTGGTGAACCGGCCGTATCATTACAGAAAGTAGTTCCTGTAATCAGTGTTGCCCGCGGAAAAGAGTACAAGGATTTTGCAAGCAAGGTGGCTGCAGGAAATTGGCCGGGATTGGCGCCAAATAAGGAGTTACGCTCAGGGGGTAGTGGTGCAAAATCGGAGGCCGCGCCCCCCAGGACTGTGAAAAGTTCAGCCCCTGTGCCGGGGCATCCAATTAACTTGTGGGACCCTCCCCAAATATTCACCAGGGGGATGGGTCTCTACCTCTGCCAAGCGACACCCGAGTTGTCTGAGCGAGGAGCTGGATGTGAGCTTCCTGTCCCACAGTTGCGAGGAGCTGGTGAACAGGAGAGACCACTGGGCAAAGTGTCTTCCGTAACCAGCACTACCAAGAGCGAGATGGACATTGGGGTATATCCCTATTCATTGCCAGGAGGCTTCCTGGTGGTCACGGCTGGGGACAAAGAGACATTGCGGTGCCTGTGCATGCAGTGCAGGTTACCCAGCGGAGAAGCTAGCACCACGGCAAGGTGTCCCCAATGTGGCATCCACTACCTAGGGGCCATGCAGCCCTTTGTACCAGGGCAGACCGAGGAGGCGGGAGCGGACACAGCCATGCTGAAGGCTGAAGCCCCGTGCGTGGTCCGGAAAGAACCTGTTGATCCCGGAGTATGGGGATCGCTCCTAATAATCAGAACGGAGCCTGAAGAGAAAGGGGACTACAAACGTGGTGAGAACCCGGAACCTCACCGTCGGTCCCCTGCGGGAGTGCCACTCCCCGAGTCGGAGTTCGGCTCCTCGAAAGAGGAACAAGCGACCCTAACGACGGTGGTGATGCGCCTACCGGCGGACCACTACAGTGGTGCTGGAAAAGAACCGGCACTTACCTGTGTCGCGGCGGAGCGGAGTCTCGTGTCGCCGGTGCAGAAACAACCTGAGAGGCGGAGTCCCATGGCTGTGGTGACTGGCGGAGTCAATGGCGGAGGAAGAAACACCCCGAGCCGACGGAGCGGTGAGACACATCCTTACCTTCCGCAGGCGCCGGTGGTGGCAATGGCGGAGGAAGGCCTAGCCCAGGCCCGAGCGGAGCGGAGCGGAGAGCAGAACCATCACTTCCGGCGGCGGATGTCGTTCTGGAGGAAGAGGTTCCGGTTGGGAGCCCAACGCAAGATGGCGGCAGCGAATCCCGCGAGATCCAGGACATCATTTCCGGTGGGCACAGCGGAACCGGATGGAACAAGGACACGAGTGAACCGGAGTGCCAGTCCGATGTTACCGGGCAAGGTAGCGAACAGTTGCGGGTCGTAGCCCCGCTTATACCGGCAGTATTTTCCTATGCCCAACCCCCGGCCATAGTTAAAGCCCCTGTCCCTGTCACGTCTCCCTCGGGGTCCCGATCGAGCCAAGGGTGGTCTGGGGAGTCACAGGGCCGCGCTGATGAACAGACTGGGGAGAGCCTGGACTGGGGTGATTGCTTTACTCCTGAGGAGAGATCGGGGAGGGAAATGTTAACCTATGTGAAGTCTCCTGGGGTGACTCCTACTGTAATCAAGCCTGTGGCTAACGGGGAAGTCAATCGTTATGGTATGCACACTCATACCAGTGGGATGTCTGGGGATTTGGGTAAAGTTGCTCGTGTTGTGCCTATTGCCCGGGGAACACCCTATGTACCTCCAGTGTCGGCAAGGATTGCCAGGGATCGCCAAAAGCTGTTACTTTATTTCCACCATCCAAGGGAGGGAGAAATTGAGTTTGAGATGGGTTCCACTGATGAGGATAGGGGATATAGTACTGATGAGGAGGAAGAAAATTGGGATTCAGATAGTTCCATAGAGGATTGGGATCCTGAAGTGTTAGATGAGAAGTGGTGTAATCAAGAAAAGAGGTCTTACATTTCCAGGGAGTGCCTTAAGGAAGTGTATGGGCATGATCCTCTAACTCCACTAGCATCCATGCCAGAGTTATGGGTTGTTTGTGGGTTTCCAGTATGTCACCCAGAGGGTTATAGCATTGCTGCTCTAAACCCAGTGGACCATGCTGTGCGCAGGCCACCTTAAGAGGGTATGGTAGTACCAGTAATGGATACTCCATCAGGGAGTAATCCTGGTTGTTATACATCTACGTTAGGATGTATCTGTTATTATGTATGATGAAGATATGTACTGTAATCTGTCAATGTTGTGACTAATTATGTGTGTCATTCATTTTACAGTGCTTCCTGAAGAAAGGTACTTCAAATTTAGGTCCCAGGCGGGGGCGGTGGGATTCACCAGGGGGAGGATGTAACCATGCTGTAAAATGGCTACAGTCATCTCTCCTGCTGACAGTAAGGCCTGGTAAGTTATGGGCATGCCAGCAGTAATTATGGAGGTTTGCCCTCACACCCTGGTGAGGTGCCCTATGTATGGATGGGAGTGGTCACATGCTCTGAGTCCATGATTAGTGATGTCAGAGTTGTGCCAGCCCCCAGAGGATACATAAGGCACAGCACTGCTCAAAAGTTAGATGATCAGTAGAGTTCAGTTTGTTGGTTGGAGAAGGAGCAAGTCTGAGTACAGACTTGGGAGGAGACAGCTTATAATACTGTGACCAGGGACCTGGCACAGGGAATATCTCCCTAAGGGGAGATAGGGAATCCACCTATTTAGGGAAAGGACACCTTTCAAAGGGAAGTGCAGCTCTGAGCAGAGAGACAGAGGCAAGCTGGTGAATCTCTTTGAGAGGAGAGGTGGAGAGCAACTCTATTAGAGGAGAAGGAACCTTCGTAATGGAGTGCAGCAGAGAGATGAGCAGCTGAGCTGCTAGCTGTGAGGGGCAGCTGGCCCATACCACCAACCAACAATAAAGATGTCCTTGATAAAAGATACCCTCATGTATGAGTCTGGAATTACTCTGCAGAGGAAGGCACCACAGAGGACTTCCTCATCAGAACCATCCCCATGCAGATGCAGGGATCCTGATGAGGTGGTGGTGCTGCACTGGATATAGGTAGGACATCAAGTACACTACCTCAGCTGCCTGTCTGGGTTGGCAATCCCCACACAACATCATGCGGGAGACTCAGGAGTCCTGTTGCCAACAGGTGCACCACTAGACACTACACTGTAATGGGGACTGGTTAGACCACAGGGGCCAATGTGAGATTGGGTGGGTCAGGCTAGGCCAGAAAATCCGTTACATAGTGTAGATGTGCATTGGGTATCGAGCTGAACCGCGTTGGTTTTATGTCTGAGGACTCCTGCTTCCCGAGATACAGGCACCTTTATGGGATGCCGGTATCCCCTGCACTTTCAAGCTTCCACGTCACGTGACCGGGACATTTAAATTCTGCAGGGGATACGGCACCCCATAACGGGGCCTGTATCTCCTGAAGTAGGGGGTCCTCGGACCTGAAACCAATGCAGTTCAGCTCTGGAGAACCCCTGCTCATGTACACTATTATTAAAATGATTTTAATTAGTGTACGATCACATGTAACAGCCTTGCATGGAGATGGCAAATCTCCATGCAAATGTTACATGCGGCTTTTTTTTCTATCAGCTAGCGTACGTGAAGTTTAAGAATGCTAGCAGGGGGAAAAAAGCAACACGTACACTGTGGGTGTTTTGAGCACGTACGTTAAAAAATGGGCTCAAGGCCTTAGTGAATCGCGTCTCCGGCCTCACTTTTTAACGGACGTGCTTTTTTTTAACATCTGAACGCAAAAGCATTGAGCTTAGTGCATAGCCCCCAATGTCTTTTATATAATGTACTGTATAACCGTTTTCACTCATTGTAACTATGTATTTGTAACCATGTATTTGTCATTATAACTCTGTGCCCAGGACATACTTGAAAACGAGAGGTAACTCTCAATGTATTACTTCCTGGTAATTTTTTTTTATAAATAAATAAATATGGTAGCTGAACAGGGAAGGGGAGGAGGGATGCTTCACTCTAACTATGAATGTGGTATAAAACTTTTTAGAATTGAATAGAGGTGCTACCTAAAAATCAAAATGCAATTAGCTAGGGAATAGGTAAAGAGAGAACGGGAATCCTTTTTGTTGGTGCACACTCTAAAATGTAAGGAAGGTGGCCATATAGGCCAGCAACATCCAATTAGAGGCAGATAATGTCTAGAGTTAAAGCCTAGGCTAATAAGGACTACTTCCAAATAGTGAGACCTGATAATGAAATGGAAGCAAGCACTTGGAATTATAGGTGCTGCTAATAACTAGCTATACAAACTATTTTAATGACCCATTGGGTAAAATTATTAACGTGAATTAAAGAATAAAAACAGCTGCAGTGAGCAGATATGGTTAAAACAATGTGAGGGCATGTGAGTGTATAAAATGCCAATAGTGTGCATTTAGGGAATTTGAATTTATCAAATCTGGATACAGCATTTACCTTTCGCAGATCCACGCAAAACCTCACCTTCCCATCTGGTTTAGGGACCAACACTATAGGGCTACACCATTCGCTGTGGGACTCCTCGATCACACCCAATTCCAACATGTCTATTATCTCCCTCTCTACCAGGTCTTTTTGACCCTCTGGCAATCTATAGGGACGGGACCGTACTTTTACATCTGGGAACTGGTCACATAATTCTAGTAGGTCTGACCTTTGTTCCGTTGTTAACTGCCCTCCCATGGTAACCTGATGGTCATTGTACGTACTACCCTTTGGAAGCTGTGGACCCAAATCCGTCTCTCCTTCCCGAGGGTGGATGAACAGTGATCTCATCGTTTTCCAGGGTTTCAGGAGGTTTACGTGGTAGATTTGTTCACCCTTCCTGGACCCTGGTTGAGAGATCTCATAGTTCACCTCCCCGGTGCGGCGGAGAACTTGGAAAGGACCCTGCCACTTCGCAAGGAGTTTACTCTCGGATGTCGTTAGTAGTAGCATCACTTGGTCCCCAGGTTGGAAGACCCTCAAGCGAGCCTTTTGGTTGTACTGCCTTTCTTAACTTCTTGAGCAGATTGGAGGTTTTCCTTAGCAAACCGACCTATCATGTCTAAGCGGTTTCTAAGGTCCATGACAAACTGAAGGGTATTCTTGGAGGGGGAGGACTCCTCCTCCCAGGATTCCTTCAGTAGGTCGAAAATACCCCGAGGTTGGCGTCCATATACTGCTGCGGCCGAGTTTATTCGAGCATTTGCCCGGTCTCGGCCGCAGCAGTAACCAGGCGCGCGCCGGGATGTGCCTGGCGCGCGCCGAAGCCGCTCAGGAGCGCCCTCCGATCGGGGCTTTCTCCCTCCCGCTGCCGGGTCCGCCGGGTCCCCCGGAACCCCCTGCCGCCGTCCCCCACATCGCGGGACACCAGGGCTCCCTCGGGGAGCCCTGGACGCGCGTGCAGGGGGCGCAGGCACCCGAGCAAGAACCGGGGCATCCCCAGGCTTGCGGAGCTAGCCGCACTCAAATAAATCTGGTCGCCTCTGTAGGAGCTCAAACAGGGAGAAGCCTGTGGATGATTGGGGAACTTCTCGTACCGCAAACAACAGGAAAGGGAGAAGTTCATCCCAAGCTTGCTTTTCAGTGTCCACAAACTTTCTAAGCATGGTTTTTAAAGTACGGTTAATCCTCTCTACCAATCCATCAGTCTGAGGATGGTAGACTGAGGTCCTGACGGATTTTACCTCCAATAACTTCAGAACATTTTGCATTAACTTTGCCATGAAATTTGTTCCCTGGTCAGTTAACATTACTTGGGGCAGTCCTACCCTAGAGAACAGTTCTAACAGCCTGTGAGCAACTTGTTTAGCAGTGGCTGATCTCAGAGGGAAGGCCTCAGGATATCTGGTGGCATTATCTACAACAACGAGTATAAACTTATGTCCCTTCGCAGAGGGTTCTAAAGGTCTGACCAGATCTACCCCAATTCTCTCGAATGGGACGGCTACCAAGGGCAGAGGGACCAAGGGAGCCGGCTTCTATCCTTTTTGGCTAGTTAACTGGCATTCAGGACATGTCTCACATAGTTTCATGATGTCACCATGTATGCCTGGCAAGTAAAACCGGGACGAGATGCGGTCCGTGGTCTTATCTCTGCCCAAATGACCACCCCATGGGAGAGTATGGGCTAGGGTGAACACTGTTTTAATCAACCCTTTAGGGACTAGAATCTGTCGAATGACCTCCCCTGTTTGTGTAACCTTATTCACATGATATAGAATGTCATTTAACAGTTCAAAATGTGGAAACACTCTTACACCTTGTTCGTCCATTATCTTGTTGTTGACCTGTACCACCTTCTCATATTGTCTAGCCAGAGCTGGGTCTTCCCTCTGCCTCTGATGGAAGTCAGGAAGATCCAGGTCTGGCAAAATTCCCGTATCTATCTGTTCCCCACCCTGATCATCTCCAGCCATGACTTGCAGTCTTTTGGGCTGACTAATGTTACCAAGAGTCCCAGCCTTTCTTAACCAGTCCTCTTTTTCCACACGTCTCTGTTTACGTGTCTTTGGGACGTGGTGTCTACAGTACAGGGAAAAATCTCTGGGGGAAAAGGAAACAAGTCTCCGGGCTTCTACGGAACCAGAGAAGTAGGCTCCGTTGTAGTAGGGGTCAACAATGTTTCGAAGTAGGGCCAGTCTCGGCCAAGTAGAACAGGAGCAGGTAGCCAGGGAGCAACTCCCACTGGTAGGCTAGCCTCTTGATCCTTGATACGCAGTAGAACGTTCGCGGTCGGGTATCTCTTTGTATCCCCATGGATACATTCGATATTCCAAGGAGAGTCATAGGATAGTCTGTTGCTTGGAATTAGGCCCTCTAGGATCAGGGTTTTTCCAGATCCCGAGTCCAGCATGGCTTTTACTATTTTCCCCTCCAAAGATGCTGGGACTAACCATGGATTGTGGTCCCCTCGGAGAGAAGCTGTGGCAGTGGTTCTGCCATATGAACAGTCCATCTCATCATCTCCTGAGTCCGCAAACTCAGTCGTCAGCTGAAGCTATCGACGGGCGTCTCTGCGGGAGTTTGTACCAGGAACCCTCCGAGAGGGGAAAGGGTCTTCCGATCGGGTTGACTGGATCTTCCGAGCTGGCGGGTTGTAGACCCCTCGATTGTCTGCTCGCCTGCCTCTGGTATCACCGGAAGCAACTGGTGTTTGCACGGACCGTTCCCAGCTGTCCTGTTGGGTGTCGTCGCCAAGGAAGTTTTCCACCAAGCGGACCGCTGAATCCAGGGAAAATGCAGCGTGTCTTTTTAGCCAGGAGCGGGAGGAGGGGGGCAGTATCTGTATGAACTGCTCGAGCACAAACTGTTCAAGGATCTCTGCCTTGGTATGCTTCTCCGGTTGTATCCACCTGGTACATAAGTCTACTAAGCGGTGGGCTACGACCCGGGGTCTGTCTCTGTTTGTATATTTGACTGTCCGGAACCGCTGACGGTAGGTCTCTGGAGTAAGGCCTAGGCGATCCAGAATAGCAGCCTTTAGTTGCTGATAGTCCATGGCCTCGTCTGCTGGAAGAGCTTGATAGGCTGCCTGAGCTTCTCCTATGAGGAGTGGAGCCAGAGTCGTTACCCAGCATTCAACTGTCCAGCCGTGGGCTGTGGCTACCCTTTCAAAAGTGAGGAGAAATGCCTCTAGGTCATCGGTTGGCTTCATTTTAGGCAGCATCACTGGTGGGTTATTTGGAATCCCTGGTCTGCCTGGGGCTGGGCCTTCGGCCAGCAGTTGGAGTAGCTTTTCCTCTCGCCGGGCCTGTTGCTCATCTTGCTGGGCTTGTCGCTCAGCTTGCTGAGCTTGATGTTCAGCTTGCTTCTCTGCTAGCTGGAGCTGTTGCTCAAGGAACTGAGAAAAAATTGTCTCCATTTTTATTTTTTTGTGTGGCCCTTCAGATACAGGGGCCGTCCGACATCCCACTTCTGCTCCACCTGTTACAGGATGGCCTGTAGCCGAGGTCAGGGAACAGTCCACACGTATAGTTTCAGGATAATGAAAACGTTCAGTGGCTTTATTTCTCCACAGCATACATAACATGCGGGTACACTGTCCCTTTAAACAAAACAAATCCTGCTCCACATTGGGAGGACTGACTAACACACCAGGCCTATCTAGCAGGCTGGCTGGCTAAACCATAACCAAACCGTAAGTGTCTTTTAAGCAGTCAGGAAAAACAAATGAACAAGTCTCTTACTTTGGTTGCAGTAGTTAGCTTGATGTATCCGTCTGGCCAGCAGCACATATAGCCATGTGCTCTGGTCTAGGGCAGGCAGCTACTGCCAGCAACAACATCATCTTATACCTTGCTGCTTCTCAGGTGTCAGCTTACATCCTGATTACCTAGCTTCCACCTGAGTTAACCCTTATGAGTGCTGGATGAAGCACAGACATATGTCTCCCAGGCATAACTGATAGGGGTTGACTTCACCCTGTCACACTGCCGTGGTGAAGTATGGGGGCTGCGACAAAGCCAACAGGTATTTCTCTCTAGAAACCACCCCTGCCGACGATCTAAAGAGAGGATACAAGATGATACCCGAAATGAAGGAATGGACCTCCACCATCCCGAATGATCCCGGTGTCCATTCAAAACAGCACCCGGTGCTGTTTGAAGTTGGGAAGAGGCTGGGAAGGATAAACCCGATCGCCACCGTGGAGACTATAGCGCATGTGAATGCTGCAACCACGCAAGAAGGGCCTGATGGGATGCACTTCGACTTCAGGGAATCGACCCTGTCTGAAGAATGGAAGAATCGGCTACGTGCTAAGCTGGGGGAAAGCCGAAAGTGTTCTCCATTAGTGAAATGGATGTGGGCTTAAGCAGGAACGCTCATCACACCATTAGTCTGAACGACACAACGTCTTTCCGGGAGCGATCCCGGCATATTGCTCCTAGAGATGTGGAAGATGTGAGAAATGTCCTCAACGAGATGGAGTCCGCCAACATTGTAACCGAGTCCCGAAGTCCCTCCAATAGTGGTGGTATGGAAGAAGTATGGGTCCTTTTCGTCTATTTGTGGATTACCGAACACTGAACAGGCGTACTATACCTGATCAGTATACTTTTCCGCGCATAGAGGAGATTCTAAATGCTCTGTTGGGAAGCCAGTGGTTTAGTGTTCTGGTCCTGATGTCGGGATACTACCAGGTTTCGATGAATCCTGAAGACCAGGAGAAGACGGCGTTCATCTGCCCCCTCGGTTTCTATCAATTCACCTGGTTGCCCCAAGACATTTGTGGTGCCCCAGCGACTTTCCAGAGGTTGATGGAAAAGACGATTGGGGACATGAACCCCCGTGAGTGTCTGGTTTCCCTCAAAGACATCATCGAATTTGGGAAGAATATGAGGAACGCCTCCTGAAGGTGTTAGATAGGTTAGGCAAATAAGGCCTGAAGTTATCCCTGGATAAGTGCCGGTTCTGCAGAACGTCCGTAACCTACGTGGGTCACATCGTGTCGGCAGATGGAGTGGCTACCGAACCTGCCAAGGTCGATGCCATGGTAAACTGGCTGAGACCAGACAACGTGATGGAACTGAGGTCCTTCTTAGGGTTTTACGGCTATTACCGTCGCTTCATGGAAGGATATTTCAGTAAAGCCAAGGCCCTTCAAAACCTACTCAAGGTTTATCCAGAGGAACCTCGGCAGAGAGCTACGTCCTCGCAAACCTCGTTTTGTGACAAGTTGACTTCTGCTTGTGAAAACAATTTTATCGGACTCAAGAAAAGTCTGACAGAGGCCTCGGTCTTGGATTATGCTGATCCAGAGAAATCTTACGTCCTACACGTGGATGCTAGCTTCAATGGGCTGGGAGCAGTGCTACACTAGAAGTATTCGGCCGGCTTGCGACCAGTGGCATATGTGAGTCGAAGTTTAACTCCTAGTGAGAAAAATTAACCGACCCACAAATTACAATTTCTTGCCCTCAAATGGGCCGTAGTGGAAAAGCTGCATGACTATTTATACGGATCTCCTTCGAAGTAAGAACGGACAACAATCCATTGACCTATATCTTAACGACAGCCAAATTGGATGCCACCGGCCATAGATGGTGCGCCGCACTATCCAACTACCAGTTCACCTTGAAGTACAAGCCCGGACCTCTGAACATAGGAGCAGACGCCCTATCTAGGAGACCGGGTCTGAGCACGACGTCAGATGATGAAACCTGGGAAGAAATTCCTGGACCAGGAATGAAGGCAATATGTTCCACCAGCGGCAATTGTAGATGATAAAGTGGTGTTCTCTGAGTTGTGAGTCGCTGATTCCTTGGGATGCCGGCCACAGGCACTTCCCACCGCTTACAGTAGCCCGGACGGCTTGGAAATCCTTCCAAACACTCTCTTAACATGGAAGGAGATAGTGATGGCACTGATCAACGACCCAGTGGCTAACGCTATCCGTGAGGCCTTACATCAGAATAATCCCTCACTGTTGAAGCGGGCCCCCCCTAATACTGCCGCCATTTGATGAGGGAATGGGACAAGTTTGAAATTGATCGTGGTCTTCTCTATCGGGTCGTCTCCTATCACAATCATACGGACAGACAACAGCTGTTCCTACCCCGAAGTATGCAGTACCATGTCCTAAGATCTCTACATGATGACCATGGACATTTGGAGGTGGATAAAGCATTCGGTTTAATACGAGCCCGATTCTTCTGGCCCAAAATGCGGGAGTCTGTGGAGCGGCATTGCAGAAGATGCTTACGGTGTCTCCAGAGAAAAACACTGCCCACCCGTGCAGCCCCAATGGGCCATCTAATAAGCTCTGACCCAATGGACTTAGTTTGCATGGACTTCTTGTGTATTGAGCCCGACTCCATGGGCATCGGCAATGTGCTGGTAGTGACCGATCATTACGCTCGCTACTCCCAAGCATTTCCAACAAAAGACCAGAAAGCTATCATGGTAGCCAAAGTACTGTGGGAAAAATATTTTCTGCACTAACGTCTGCAAACCGAATGCACTCTGACCAGGGAAGGGACTTTGTCAGAGTGGTCGTCCACGAGGGACTTGCTATTTTTTGTATGCTCCGATGATTAAATAAATATATTTTTTAGTGAACCAGCAGTATCAGCTTATTTTCGGCGGTTCCATGATAGCAGTTCATGGTGTTTTTCCCCCGTTGGGGGTCCTTCTTACCCAGTGATGGGACAAAATACGGGTAGGAGGTATGGGAGCAGGGGTCTGTGACCCTCTGCTCTAGGCCATATTTCCCCTAGGCCCCAGCTAGGCCCCGACTCAACCATTTAGTTTGTGGCTGCTACAGGGACAGGCCCTTAGATAGGGACCCTTCTCCATTAGCTGTAAAGTGGATCAGGGACACAGCTGCAAGCTGCGCAGATCTGAAAGGTTGATCTCGGACCAGATCATCTCTGCTGATAAAGACTTTCATCACGGTGGGACACTCCAGCGGGACACCAGCCCACGCGGAGGCGAACTTGTTGTGGTGGCTATCGTTGGATCGGTGGATCCCTTGTTCATTCAATCGGCGTGCCCGGGTGCTGGGGCACCAGCAGGTACCTTACAGAAAGTGCACCAACTATTACTACACTCAACTTAGTGGGCCGCGCGGTCACACACATTGGGTTTGGGTGTGAGACATTGTGGGACTGGGATTCTCAGGACACGGTGTGGGTTACACGGTGGTGGGATACAGCTGTGTGAGGCATGTGGGTAGTTGTACCTTTTGTCATATAGAGTGAAAAAGATGACTGGGGTGCTCCTTAAAAAATGGAAATGTGCTCCTAGCAATACTAAACACTATTACTGTGGATGGTATGGACAACAAAAAATTAAACCAAATATTGAGCAGTAAAATACAATGATATAATGTATACTGGCCCTTTAGACAATAATGCAGCTTGACCAGAAGAAGATCCTCCTTTGATCTTCAAAGGCAGTATGGGGGTGGTGTTTATGGTCAGCACAATAATCCAGAATGTAAGAAAGGGAAATAAAAATAAGGTGAATAACAGATAACATGGGATGAGGTACAGATGACCCCGTTAAAAGTTGATGAGTAACACAGTAGAAAAGTGACAGTTAGGGGATCTATAATTCATACTCACACGGCAATGTGTGAGCCCCTTCACGTAAGCAGTTTATTTTGGGTCACAAGTAGGTACCCTCCTCTTATTCACTCCCCCAAATGGGCCAAACGGTCGTGTGGTGGGTCAATGTCGTCTCTCCCGAAATCCCAGCAGGGAAAATGGGCAAAGCCACAATCAGGTATATATGCAATTTATTGCTAATTTGATAAGAATGAAAGTACTCACACTTAAAAACACACTGATCGGCTCCGGATCCCACAGCGAGTCCTCGTCTCGCGGTGCACCCTCGCTGGCGCGTCCAACTGCAGGACCGGTAGCAGAGAGCTCGTATGGAGTACGGTGGACAAAGTTCAAAGCCCCGGCAGGGAACTACACTTTCACAATACAAATTGATTCCTCAGGTTCCTGCCGGGTGCTAGCTCCTTACTGCAGCCATGAGGGGGAAGGAGGGGGGTCCCTTTCTTCAACGTATTCTGGGACAATCGATTCTGGTTTATCTATCTCTTAATACTATAATATTGGAAGAGAGTTATAGCCATTATAGAGTATAATATATGTTACAGTAAAGGCCTTTCTATTTTACATTGTGTGTGTTCATTGTTTTGGTCCTGTGAGGGGCTCCTCCCACCATGTTGGTCTCCCTCTCAGGTGGAGGTGCTACACCAAGGTTGTAAGTATATCGCTCCACAAGTATATCGCCCCAGGCTCCCTGTGGAGGAGGCTTAGGCCCCTGTGAGCCAACAGGTAAAGGGCAGCACCAGTAGCCATCTTGTTTAGGGGGAAACAGGGCTACATGTACATAACACTGTACCTCAAATTAAAACTAACATATAGTCAATTGGGTTATGTATACTGAAATATATTCTAGATTACCACCACTCTTCCTGCAATTAATCTGAAGCAGTCCTGTTATTTTCCCCCGAAGCTTAGAACTCAGGTCCTCTTCCATTAGAAGTTGTAACAAAGATCCACTAGCAAGACAGCTCTATTGCTAATAATGCAAATGTATCCGACAATCCACGATTTGTGGATATAACAGTAGGTTTTGAACACGTTCTATTTCTCTTTACAAACATGCAGTTTCCTATCGCTATTTTAACAAGGCTTCCTGATGATTCAACCTTTCATACCTGCCTTTTCTTTACTTTAGCCCACTTGACAATTTGTTTTAATTTTTGTGGTACTATAAAACTAATTGCTGAATCCTTGTTGCTGGTTTCCCAACCCTTGGCACATCTAACCACTTCTGGTCAGCACAAATGAGAGAAGTACAGCAACATGTGGTACACAAGAGTGGTGTCACAATTAGAAATTTTTGTATTAAATGTTAGAAACAAACACCAATATTTTGAATCTGTAGTTTTGGTAATAATTGGTGATGTTTTTTCTAACAGAAACAAAGAAAGAGACAGCGCAAAAAACCTCATTGTGCAATATATAAACAAAATTGTATTAGTAAACTGGTAAGTATCACGCGTACATCAAATTAGTTAGATTAAGCAGAACATGGACATGTTACCAATCTGTGCTCTGGATAGGGGACATCTTGGTCAGCTTGCTTCCCGCAGATCTCGTGGAACAGCTGCAGACTGGCAGGATGCAGACTCAGCAGTCGTCGCCACAGGGGAACTGCCGTTATAGATGAAGAAACCGCTCCGGTTCCGGACACCACAGTGGAAAGTCTCACCACCTGCAGTTAATCCCTCGATCACCAGCTGTAAATGCAGTCACCACTGCCACACAAGGGGGGAAGATATTCCAGCTCTGTCCACCGCACCGGAGCGGTTTCTTCATCTAGTTTCCCTGTGGCGACGACTGCTGAGTCTGCATCCTGCCGGTCTGCAGCTGTTCCACGAGATCTGCGGGAAGCAAGCTGACCAAGATGTCCCCTATCCAGAGCACAGATTGGTAACATGTCCATAACATATTCTGCTTAATCTAACCAATTTGATGTACGTGTGATACTTACCAGTTTACTAATACAATTTTGTTTATATATTGCACAATGAGGTTTTTTGCGCTGTCTCTTTCTTTGTTTTTGCACTAGTTTGGTTGTGGAGCGGTACCACGAGCGCAGCAGCATAACCTCCTTTATTGTAAACAGGTTATTTTTATTCTTAATCACTTAAATCACTAAGAGCACAATAACACAATTTTTTGAGCGCAGATCACTTTTTTCTTTATCACATTTTTTCTAACAGATACTGTTATTGAAGTAAGCACAATAAAATATGCCTGATTGTCTAAAAGTGTAATAACTAATCAGTCTGGAATCATTTCCTCATCTGCTCTGACCATGAGTTCACTTACCTGCTCTACGGCTGCTTATGCCTTGCCAAATGTTATAAGCACTGGAATAAATGCAATTAATTTAATTAAGGTAAGTGGATGGTTGCTTGTGGAATGTTATATTTTTGTAGCGCACTTTCCCCCACCCTATGTGGCTACTGTGTGTGTGTGGTGCGTTACCTGAGGCTCACAGGAGTCCTGAACCTCCGTGGCTGGGAGCCTGGGGTGTACCAGATCCATCTGGTGACAGCGTCTCTACCTGGGCGGGATCCTAACTATGTTGGATAACCCCGTCACAGGACAATAGAAGATAACAGTTTACTGCAGACATACAATAACAATGATACCAGTCCCACCTACTAGGCCACGCATGGCCGTACCCTCCAACTCTTTGTCCACACCTGATAACACAGCCCCCAAAGTACTGAGGGGCCCTTGGGCACCCAACCACTGTGGTGTCCACAAGTAACAACTCACCCAATGTGTGTGACAGCACTGCCCAACTAATGTGTGTACAGTTGGTGCACTTGTCGAGATGAGGTATACCTGCCGGGTGCTCCAACACCCGGTAACACCAACTGAAGAAAAGGATCCAATGATCCAGCAACGTTGTCCGCGATGGCATCCGTCTCCATGTGGGTTGGTATCCAGTTGGAGTGTCCCACACTGAAGAGAGTCTCTATGTCTTTCGGTGGTGGTCTGGTCCCAGGCCAGAGGCCGCAACTGCTGCGCGGTGTTCTGCTGTGTCCCGGACACTAGTGAGGCTAAGGGGGCAGTGTCCCTGTCTAAGCCCTGTAGCAGCCACAAACTATACAGGGGAGTCGGGTCCTAGCTGGGGCCTAAGGGGGTCTCTGGCCTAGTGCTGGGGCCACTGACACCCTGCACCGCACACCCTACCCTTCTGCTGTCCCAGCTCCGACTGGCGTGGTACTCAGCACACGAAAAGTATCAATAGCTGAGCAGGGAAATCCAGAAGCCCTATTGGCTGTAATGCAGCAGGTGAACTGGCAGCACCTGAGGCTGCTGGGTAATGTTGTTCCCCATGCGGAGTTTCTGGGTGTAATGGCGCGCTTGCAATGCCTCCTGCGCATGTTTGAGGTGCACCAAGATGGCCGCCGCACCCTCTGACCTGTACTGCGCAAACGCTGCCACAATAAAGATTGTGGCACCCTGCAAAAGGAGCCACCGGGAACCTCCTGCAACGCAGTTGCCTCTCCCACCTCCCCGCACTACCCTCTGCATCTCCGGCAGAGGTAAGGGGACGAATAGGCTACATTTTATTAGCTGGCTTCATTTTTTTTTAGAGTCTCTTGTCCTCTTCTATAAGTAAAACTGTCTATTGAACTGTAAGTCATTGTAGTAATCAAATTGAGAATAATAAATAACTAAACTAAGATAGAAAATCTAAGATATAATCTTGTATTACAAAGACTTTTAAGAAACAATCTAAATAAATGGCTTGGGGCTTGATTAATTAATTTATTACTAGATATGATCTGTCTGTTTGAAATATTTTTATCTTAAGTAAAGTATAGAAAACGATTTCGTAGGAATTGTCCATACATAAGAATTCACCCACCATTTTGTGTATCCAATTATTATTATTAGTACTAGATAAATAATTTATATACATATATATATATTTTGCTCCATCCAATATTGGGATCAGAATTCAGTTTGTTTAAAGCCATCATCATTCAGCTGTTATTTAGTATACATCAGTACTAAATAGGCCAAGCTCTTGTTTGTTTCTACAGAGAAATTACTGCATCTCTCATAGTCAGATTCATTAACAGTCTCCGTGATGAAAGTTGCAATTTTTTAACAATTAAAGGCACAGATTCATTAATCTCTGTTTGGCTACTTGACATGACATGTATTTAAGTTTAATAAGATGTAAATAACAATGCAGTACTCTCATAAAAAGGCTAGCTTTATTGGTAACCGAGATTTTTGCTAAATATGTGCAAATTATATGCAAATTAGTCATTGTCATTAGCAAACCCGATTCACTAAGCCCTGTGGAGCGTAACACAAGGAATTAAAATTATCTATCTTATTATGATCAAACTTGCAAGCTTTACACTTATCATATTTAAAAAAGCCTTTTGTTTGTTACTCAAACACCCACTATTTTAATGTCACCTAAATTCTTCAGGGCGGTATGTGCTAAATTCTCTTTAAGACTTCTTGCTTTAGAGAACACTAAATGGGCTCTATCAGGACCCCACCCCCCCCCACATTGGATCATCCAGAGGTCTCTACTGAAGGGAGGGGTGCTATCGCGGCCAGCGCTCTCTTTCTAGTGCCTTGCATCCTGGATGTTCCTCACCTTGATCCCTGCATTTCCCCTTTTTGTTACCTGGTTATTGCATGCTTTGTCCTGCCTGGACTTCCACATGGACCCCTGCTTGTCCTCTTCTTGCTACCTGGATATTGAGACATTTTTCCTTCTGTTAGAGAGGTATAGAAAAATGTTGCGTTTAGTGTAGGAACTTCTAAAGAGTGTTTACGTGACGTGGTTGAAGGCTTAAAAACCTTTGGCCATAGCATTTAACTAAAGAATAAAAACAAACAGCCGGCGCCTCCAAAATATTTACAGTGAGTGAAATCTGACCAGATAGAGAGCCCAATCGGGGGTAGCAAGCAGTCCTGAGGGAAATCTTGAATGATGTCTCACAAGGGTGACAAACAAACATAAACAACAAAAAAGACAAAAAGAAAAATCATAGTGTAACTCTAAAAAACCAAACACATGAGAAAAATAACTAAATGATTATTACAATTTTAATAAAATACAATTAATGAATATATAACAACAAACAATTGTCTGTTGGGCTTAGGACCAAGAGATGCAGTACCATCCAGTAGGAGTAAAATTAAAATCCTACTTACAGCAAGGCTGAAAATAATGGACCCATAGAGCAGATGTCCTCCCACCCCAGACACGGAATCCTCTGCAAAGGATGTTACACGAGTCCTCTGAAGATCCACGCTATCAGAACAGCAACCGCCGCCGCACTCACAGGCCCGCACAGTCCATGAGGGGTACCATACGGGTAAGCCAGAGCTTCCCGCTGCTAGGACCGACTGCACCGCCGCGCACACAGGCCCACTGGACGTGTGGTGTGCTAATGACAACACAATGCAGCGCTGGTACACGGGGAAGTCCTGAAAGGCTGTAAAGCTCTTGGGGCTCAGAGGAACGAAATCTGGGCAGGTCACAGCTCCAAGGGAGGGGGATGATGCAGGTCCTAAGCCAATAGAACCACCCTATGCGTTTTGTGACGGAAGTCACTTCGTCAGGGGCATGATGGGAAATGAAGCATGTTGACATATACAGTATATACTCTCAGCACTAATTTAAAACCAATAATGGAATAATAGCATAATGTCAAAAAAAATTAAAATCAATACAAGTTATTCTTATCAGTGAATGAATGGACTATAAATAAACAGAAAAGGAAATATATATAGAACACATACTGTAAGAAACAATAAAAAAACAGACATGACAAGCAATGTAACAGAGACCTCATAGAACCCATCAGGGCTTGAAGGCCCATCTTAAAGGAACAATGTCCAAAAAGATCAATACAAATTTGAATCAACGAAACCCTAAGGGGGCTATGCACAAAGCTCAATGGCTTTGCATTCTGATTTGGCCAAAAAACAGGTTCGTTAAAAAGTGAAGCCGGGGACGCGATGCACTAAGGCCTTGAGGCCATTTTTTTACGTACCTGCTTAAAATAGCTCAGAACAGCCACAGCGTACGTGTTGCTTTTTTCCCCCTGCTAGCGTTCTTAACCTTTACGTACGCTAGCTGATAGAAAAAAAAGCCGCATGTAACATTTGCATGGAGATTTGCCATCTCCATGCAAGGCTGTTACAAGCGATCGTACACTAAATAAATACATTTTAATAATAGTGTACATGAGCAGGGGGTCTCCAGAGCTGAACCGCATTGGTTTCAGGTCCGAGGACCCCCTACTTCAGGAGTTACAGGCCCCGTTATGGGGTGCCGGTATTCCCTGCACTTTAAAGCTCCCGCGTCACGTGACCGGGACATTTAAATTCTGCAGGGGATACCGGCACCCCATAAAGGGGCCTATATCTCCTGAAGTAGGGGGTGCCCGAGGCTGAAACCAATGCGGCTCAGCCCAAGAGACTCCCTGCACATCTACACTAGTATGAAAACACACATAACAATGAACAATAATTCATTACCGTAGCGGCTATCTGCTAAGGTAATGAAGCTGCATTAATGTAAATTTTAATAATAGTGTGCGGGAGCAGGGGGTCCCCTGAGCTGAACCGCATTGATTTCTGCCTCAGAGACCCCCTGCTTCACGAGTTACAGGCCCCGGTTTGGGGCATCGGTGCCAGTGTGGACGCCATGTTTATAGAGCCCACGTCGCGTTTTGGACGCTATAAAGATGGCGGCGACACTGTGACCGATGCCCCATACCGGGGCCTGTAACTCGGGAAGCAGGGGGTCTCTGAGGCAGAAATCAATGCGGTTCAGCTCAGGGGACCCCCTGAGCCCGCACACAATTATTAAAATTTACATTAATGCAGCTTCATTACCTTAGCGGATAGCCGCTAAGGCAATGAAGGGGTTAAGGCACATTAGCATGTTTATTGGGGACAATGGCCCCCAATAAACAACACACATCTCCCCCGCCCCCTAACACATACAGTACTGTAATGGGCAAAATTACTATTATCCACATATGGATAATAATGCATTTGCCCATTTTAAATACATATAAATTACAATAAATACAGACAATATATATGACACTTACCTTTTACAGGCACCCACGATGAAGGCCGTCTTCATTCTCATCTTCATCCTGCCCATGCCCCTCCAGTGCTGCAAAACATGCACAAGAATTAAAAACAGCCAATGTAATGTCCCCTAACCCCTTAATCACCATAGCGGTTTTTAACCGCTACAGGCATTAAGGGGTTAACCCACCCTCACCCACCACTCGGGAGGCCTACATACCCTCCCCCACTAACCCGCCCACCCAGTGAGGCCTAACCACCCTAACCCACTACCCACAAGGGAGGCCTACCCACATACCCTTGGGGCCAATACTCCCTCCCCCCACCCCCAGTACCCACAATAAAAACAACACACTGCCACACAATAAACATCATTCTATTTATTAAATACATTACCCACCCCCTGTGCCCTCCCATAAATACATGATTTATCCTTTTACATACAGGGTTCATACCCCAGCCCCACGCGAGTCCCCGGCGGGTCACCTGACAGACCTACAGGGTATCAGCAACTTGTTTCACACAGGTTCTGGAGGCCTGTTGGTGGGTCCTGCCAAGCGCCATGGCCCCCAGGTGGTCTCCTTGGGTCACCGTGGGCCACAATTGGGTCCCCACGGTAGGCCCGTGGATGTCTGGGAGCCCCGGGTCAGAACCACAAGTGTCTGAGGGGCCTCGGGTGGTTCCCACGGGTGTCTGGGGACTCACGGGTGCTCACTACGGGTCCGTGAAGTGCCCCCATAGAATATACTCATTCGGTGTCCGTGAATGTATGTATATACATATATACATTCACGGGCACTAAATGGGACTGAAAAAATAAAAGACATGAATGAAAAATCAAAAAAACCTGTAAAAGTAAAAATAATAAACTTTTCTTTTGTTTACTCACCATTAGATGCCCACTCACCGAAATCCAGGCGACCCCGAAGCACAGGAACCAATCCACAGGTAAACCATAAAATAATAAACCATAACAAATCCACGTCTGTGTCTTTTTCTTCTATTTGTAATCCTTCCCGTCTGTTTTGGGGTCTTCTTTTCTTCTTTCAGGGCTTTTGGGGTCTTCTCTGTCTTCTTCCGTCTTCTTCCGTCTTTTTCCGTCTTCTTCCGTCTTCTTCCGTCTTCTTCCGTCTTCTTATGCCACGCCCTTCTTCTCTTCTTAGGAGGGGAGATGTTCCCTCCTCGGCGACTGGCTTAAAAATGAGGCGACATAGGCTTTTATAGGCCTATGACGTCACATTTAGGTCAAATATTTCACACGGTCCTGATTGGTCCGTGAAAAACATGTGATCTGGCCGACAAAAAAAAATTATGACGTCATCTTAAAGGCAATGAAAGCACAACCAATCAGAATGGCTTTGCTTCAATTGCCTTTAAGAAGACGTCATTAAAAGAAACATGGCCGGTCTGACATGGTGCGGTAGCCAATCAAAGCGTGGGAACGCCATCCCATCTCTGATTGGCTTTAGTAGACCATGTGACAGAGGCTTGGGGGAGAACGGATGTGACGTCTTTGAAAGCCTATCACATGGTACTAGAGCCAATCAGAGTTGGGATGTATTTCCTACGCTCTGATTCGCTACCGTACCATGTGAGACCGGCCATGTGTCTTTTCATGACGTCATCTTAAAGGCAATTGAAGCAAAGCCATTCTGATTGGCTGTGCTTTCATTGCCTTTAAGATGAGGTCATCATTTTTTTTTTGTCGGCCAAATCACATGTTTTTCACTGCCCAATCAGGACCGTGTGAAACATTTGACCAAAATGTGACATCATAGGCCTATAAAAGCCTATGTCGCCTCATTTTGAAGCTAGTCGCCGCGGAGGAAGGACCTCCGGACAAGAAAGAAGACCAGGGCGTGGCCGAAGATGGAAAGAAGACCCCGCCCCGCCCGGAATAAGATAGAAGAAAGAAGAATACAGATGAAGATAAAGATGGATTACAAATAGAAGACCCGTGGATTGATTTGGATTTTTAGTTTAATGTTTATTATTTTATGTTTTTTTATTTTATGGGTTCCTGTGCCTGGTGGACTGGTTCGTGAGTAAGCTTCGCAACGGGAGTCGGTGGGGGCAAGTAATGGTAAGTGAACTAAAGAAATGTATTTTATTTAACTTGTTAATTTTTTTAAAAGCTTTTTTAACATGTGTATTTCTTTTTTTGTGGTATATCATTTCTTGCCACTGTATGTATGTATGTATATATGTCTAGAGAGATATATACATACAGGGTAAGAAATGATGTTGTTTTAAAAGCTTGATTTGATGTGTTTTAAATTAATTTGACTATTCAGCTATGCTTAAATGTGTGTTTAAAGTATTTTAAAATTAGATAGATGTAATTGTTGATATTGTATTGTGTGTTTGAGGGAGGTCAGGGCTAGCCTTGGTTTTAAAGTTTGTATTCCGGTTGGTACTTTGTATATTTTTTCACATGCTGAATTGTTCTGCTCGAGGCGTGAATTAGTTAATTGTTTCATTGTTCGGGATGGACTGTCAATTGTTTAGGGATGTAAATAATGATTGCTAATTGATTTTTGTTTACTTGATTGGTTAAAATAGTTGACTTGTTTGGAAGTGTTTGTATTTTGCTTGCAATGATATTGTTAACATTCATTTGCAGAATGTATATGGTGCATAGATTTTATGCATCATTTATACAATGTAAATGCAATGTATTGATTGGAATGTGAGGTGTTTCATTGGCATTTGATGATTTAGATTGTAAGATCAGTTAGGATTATTAAAGGAAATTCATTGTAATATAGTGTGTCGGTATGGAGAAGAGTTATTTGTAGTAAAGTATGGTTTTGATAACCCTTCTACATTTATTTGTATATTGGTTCATCATGTGTGTGTATATACTGTATATTGTATTGTATTGTATGTCTTTATTTATATAGCGCCATTAATGTACATACAGTAGCGCTTCACAGTAGTAATACATGTGGTAATCGAATAAATAACAGATAATATAAATAACAGATCATGGGAATAAGTGCTTTAGACAAACATAACATTAAGGAAGAGGAGTCCCTGCCCCGAGGAGCTTACAATCTAATTGGTAGGTAGGGAGAACGTACAGAGACAGGAGGAGGGAGTTCTGGTAAGTGCGTCTGCAGGGGGCCAAGCTTTATGTATCATGTGTTCAGAATGTTCACAGTGCTATTCGTATGCTTCTTTAAGCAAGTGTGTCTTAAGGTGGGTCTTAAAGGTGGATAGAGAGGGTGCTAGTCGGGTACTGAGGGGAAGGGCATTCCAGAGGTGTGGGGCAGTCAGTGAAAAAGGTTTAAGGCGGGAGAGGGCTTTAGATAAAAAGGGGATAGAAAGAAGGCATCCTTGAGCAGAACGCAAGAGTCGGGGTGGTGCATAGCGAGAAATTAGATGTAAGGAGGGGCAGAAGAGTGTAAAGCTTTAAAAGTGAGGAGAAGAATGGAGTGTGAGATGCGGGATTTGATTGGAAGCTAGGAGAGGGATTTCAGGAGGGGAGATGCTGAGACAGATCTAGGAAAGAGTAGAGTGATTCTGGCAGCAGCATTTAGGATAGATTGTAGGGGAGACAGGTCAGAGGCAGGAAGGCCGGACAGCAGGAGGTTACAGTAATCAAGATGGGATAGAATGAGGGCCTGAGTCAGAGTTTTAGCAGTCGAGCAACAGAGGAAAGGGCGTATCTTTGTTATATTGCGGAGGAAAAAGCAACAAGTTTTAGAAATGTTTTGAATGTGAGGGGCGAATGTGAGAGAGGAGTCGAGTGTGACCCCTAGGCAGCGTGCTTGGGCTACTGGGTGGATGATCGTAGTTCCAACAGTAATGTGGAAGGAGGTAGTAGGGTCAGGTTTTGGAGGAAGTATGAGGAGCTCTGTTTTAGCCATGTTGAGTTTAAGGCGACGGAGGGCCATCCAGGATGATATAGCAGAGAGACATTCAGAAACTTTGGTCTGTATAGCAGGTGTAAGGTCAGGTGTTGAAAAGTATATTTGTGTGTCGTCAGCATAGAGGTGATATTTAAACCCAAGAGATGTTATTAGGTCACCTAGAGAGAGTGTGTACAGAGAAAAGAGAAGAGGTCCCAGGACAGAGCCCTGCGGTACCCCCACAGAGAGATCAATAGAGGAGGAGGAGGTGTTAGCAGAAGAGACACTGAAAGTACGATGGGAGAGGTAGGATGAGATCCAGGATAGAGCTTTGTTCCGAATACCAAGAGTATGGAGAATGTGAAGGAGAAGAGGGTGGTCCACGGTGTCAAATGCTGCAGAGAGGTCGAGTAATATGAGCAGAGTGTAATGACCTCTGTCTCTGGCAGCATGGAGGTCGTCAGTTATTTTAGTGAGGGCTGTTTCCGTGGAGTGAGCAGTGCGGAAGCCAGATTGTAGAGGGTCTAGGAGAGAATACGTGTTGAGAAAATGGAGCAAGCGAGAGAATACAAGACGTTCAAGGAGTTTAGAGGCAAAAGGCAGGAGGGAGACAGGTCGATAGTTAGAAAGACAGGTAGGGTCAAGCTTGCTGTTTTTGAGTAATGGTATGACTGTTGCATGTTTGAAGGAGGATGGAAAGGTTCCAGAGCAGAGGGAGGAGTTAAAAATGTGTGTGAGCGTAGGGATTATAGTAGGAGCAAGAGGTTTTAGGAGATGGGAGGGAATGAGGTCAAGAGGGCAAGTGGTAGAGGGAGATGTGGCGATCAACAGCGACACATCCGCCTCTGAGACATTGGAAAAAGAGTCAAGGAAGGCAGGAGGAGAGTTAGGAAGAGGTGTAGGATGGGAAGAAGAAACAGAGGGGATGTTCTGACGTATGGATTCCACCTTTTCCTTAAATAGTCAGCAAAGTCCTGAGCGGAGATGGAGGAAGGAGAGGCAGCTGAGGGTTGTTTGAGTAGAGTATCAAAGACAGAGAACATTCGGCGTGGGTTAGACTTGTGCATGTTGATTAGTGCAGAAAAGTAGGCTTGTTTAGCTTGCGAGAGGGCAGAGTTGAAACAGGATCGCATAAATTTGTAGTGAAGGAAGTCTGCGAGAGTGTGAGACTTCCTCCAGAGACGTTCAGAGGAACGAGTGGAGGAACGCAGCATGCGTGTGTGGGATTTTAGCCAGGGTCTAGGGTTAGAAGGGCGAGTGCAGCAGAGAGAAAGTGGGGCATGTAGATCAAGAGAGGAGGACAAGACAGAGTTGTAGTTCCTGACCAGGTTGTCGGGGTCTGTAGCAGAGCTGAGAGAGGAGAGGGAGGAGTGTAAAGTGGACTCAAAGTCAGGTAAGTGAATAGAGCGCAGGTTTCTGCAGAACCGGGGTGTAGATGGAGGTGGAGAAGGGGAGAAGCGAGATAGAGAGAATGAGATGAGATGATGGTCAGAGAGAGGAAAAGGGGAAATGGAGAAATCAGAGAGAGAAGTTCTTAGTGAAAACCAGGTCTAAGTAGTGGCCAGCCTTGTGGGTGCTGGCTGCAGTCCACTGTTGAAGGCCAAAAGAAGAGGTTAGAGAAAGAAAGCGGGAAGCCCAAGGGAGAGAGGGGTCATTAATGTGGCAATTGAAGTCCCAAGGAGAAGAACAGGGGAGTCTGAGGAGATAAATATGAAAGAGCAAGAACCCACTAGAAGCACTCAATATCCCCTAATTGTATAGTGATAAATTTAAAAATATTCTTTAATGCTATGCTGGTTAAAATAATGGGTATTAAAATTCAACAATGGACACACATATATATAGACCCTGTGATGAGTATATAGGATACTCCGTGCCAGTATAGTTGGGGAAACGTTTGAGGTATATTAGATCAGAACGTTCCCAGGGATCCGATATGCAGTATTCCCTATAGGTGGTAGTTTGGTATATACTGGTATAGGGGGGAGCTGGCTGATAGCCTGTCTAAAGTGCCAGACAGGTCACAGGGTAATAATGTGAGGAGGTGTAGATCTAATCACAATTGCTGCGTACCAGCAGAAGGATCAGCACAGTATATCTAATGTGTGCTCACTTTGCATAAAGTGATGGGTCCTATAAGGAAGCGGTGATGTAGGCTCTATATATGAACCCACATCTACACACCTAACAATAGCTAAGTGGCTCCAAAAATGGAAGAGCTAGCTATTGTACACAGAGCAGAAATGGAAAGGTATATAGATTCCTATAGACAGTGTGGTTATCTGTATACCTGTGCGCATATTTATGAATGCGCTTCCACTGCCAGGAATTCTACTACCATTATGATCTCTGTATAGTGTGGTTGACCTTTCTATTAAATCAGAGAAGGTGCCCAGGTGGATATATATTGAAGCATGCAAAGTGAAGATACTGCCAATATGCAGAGATATATACACAGATAACTGATTGCTGACTGAGCATATGATTAAATGACCCAATGATGACTTGGCCAGTCACATATGCTGCATAAATGTGCTCACAGTATTTACCTCAAGTAGAGCTTGTAAACTCCATACATATGGAGAGCTACTGTCACTAATTAACATATACACTGTAGCTAACCTACTCCTAGGAACGGTGTGGCTGTTGGTATGCCTATGCACATATTCATGAATGTGCTACCACCGTTAGGAGTCTATAATTACTGATGTCACAGTGAAACAAATGAAAATCAGATAGCTCTCCCCTTACCAGATATCCCCGAGTCACCACTTGGACTCCTGCCCACTTTTGAGGGAAGTGCACACGAGCCGTCTGGCAGCTGTATGCTGTGATACTGGAAATGCTGCCACGTGAATGCTGACGGCGCACGTGCACGTGACGGGTGCCGACGCGCGCGTTTCGCGATTGGAAACGCTTTCTCAAGGCTAGGTTAGTGTGAGGGGGGGAAGAAAGAGAGCCAGGATTCAAAGTGAGAGAGAAAGGCAGAAGGGGGATGAGTAGAGGTAGGTGGGCGATAGATGACCGCCACATGAACAGGGAGAGGAGAGAAAATCTGGACAGGGTGAGCCTCAAAGGAGGGAAAAGCAAGAGAGGGAGTAATAGAAAGGGTTTGGTAACGACAGAGAGAGGAGAGCAGTAGCCCCTCGCCTCCACCCTGCCATCAGTCCGCGGAGTGTGGGAGAAGGAAAGGCCACCGTAGGAGAGGGCAGCTTCCAGAGCAGAGTCAGACTGAGTGAGCCAGGTCTCAGTTATAGCAAAGAGAAGCAGGGAGTGAGAGAGAAAGAAGTCATGCACAGAGAGGAACTTGTTAGAGAGGGAGCGAGCATTCCAAAGGGCACAGGAGAAAGGGAGAGAGGAGGGAGGGTGGCAGGGGATGGGTATGAGGTTGGAGGGGTTGACACCAGAAGGAGTAGAGGTTGCAGTTGGCAGGCGAGGACGAGCGCATGTAGGAATAAGACAGGGACCAGGATTGGGAGAGATATCCCCAGAAGCAAGGAGGAGAAGCATGGATAGAAAGACAATGTGTGAGGAGGATTTGTAGGGGTGTGTTTTAGTGCAGGGGATATAGCTGTGTGGTGTCAGAGGACGCAGGTAAGAAAGGAGTTCATGTGAACTGAGAAGTGGGGAAGGAAGGAGAGATGGAGATATATGAATAGAGTTAGAGACATACTGAGGCTGGTAAAAAGAAGTGCATAATTTGAGAAGAAGTGAAGTCACAGCAAATATAAATGGTAAAGGCAGCATCACAGTAGTAATGATGCAGTCTGGTATTGATGATATCCTCCTTTCCAGCGTAGTTCAAATGCAGGAATCAAAGCCAGTTGGGGTGTCCACTTCTTCCTCACTTCTTTTCTTTTGAACTTCCTTTTAAACTTCAGTTGTTCAGTAGTCATGCCACTTATAATGGGCCACTTGGATATGGGCTGCAGGCAGACTAGCTGTTCTGACTGGGTTTATATAGGCCTAAAAAGTCACCTGACAGTGTGGTTCTGTCTGATTAATTAGCACATCTGAGGCACATTCAAACAAATGGTTTTCTACACAGGGTGTTCCCTGCCTAGGTGGCAACACTTAATTTGATTAGGGGTAGACAGAAAACAGCATTCAAATATGGTTTTTACCTAGCATTGGATCACTTGCATATACTATATAATACACACAGCAAAGGCTTCAATGATGATTTAGAGATGGTTTTTACCTAGCATTGGATCACTTGCATATACTATATAATACACACAGCAAAGGCTTCAATGATGATTTAGAGATGGTTTTTACCTAGCACTGGATCACTTGCATATACTATATAATACACACAGCAAAGGCTTCAATGATGATTTAGAGATGGTTTTTACCTAGCATTGGATCACTTGCATATACTATATAATACACACAGCAAAGGCTTCAATGATGATTTAGAGATGGTTTTTACCTAGCATTGGATCACTTGCATATACTATATAATACACACAGCAAAGGCTTCAATGATGATTTAGAGATGGTTTTTACCTAGCATTGGATCACTTGCATATACTATATAATACACACAGCAAAGGCTTCAATGATAATTTAGAGATGGTTTTTACCTAGCATTGGATAACTTGCATATACTATATAATACACACAGGAAAGGCTTCAATGATGATTTAGAGATGGTTTTTACCTGAGGAGAGAAGAAGGATAAGATCCATTAGGGTAAGAGTTCCTTCCTTTTAAACTTCAGTTGTTCAGTAGTCATGCCACTTATAATGTGCCACTTGGATTGGGCTGCAAAAAAAAAAAAATAAAAAAAAAAAATATATATATATATATTGTGACAAACGGCTTACTCCGGGGCTCCGTCGTTTGTCCGGGACTGTTTAGAACACGGTCTTTTAGGGTAGGTTAAATGATGAGGCGTCACGTACTGTTCCTTTAAACAGGCTATGCCTGGTTTATTCAGTCCCAGGCACTGAGACTGCCACAGTCCATACAACAGAAAACAGATCAAAACAAAAGCTGCTCACCTGAGCGATAACTTAACTTAGATATCCCTGACTCAGGGTTGGAAGTGGCTTTTCCACTCCCAACAACAAAACAAGGTACTTTTGCAATCTTACACAAATGAACAGAAAGATTGAACCTGTTTGGGGAAGAGGCTTCTCCCCTCTGTAGTTCAGCAGCCTTCCAGCCTCCTGGCTCTTGTGGAGAGACCAGAGCAAACAGGAAATCAGTCTTTCATACCTGATTCCTAATTAGCATGACAGGTGACAGAAATCAGGCAGCAGACAAACTCTGGTCTGGATCTCTCATCCCTCAGTTCCAGCGCTTGCCAAACTGTGGGATGGAGTGTATGTATTATAAGGCTGCACTCCCAGGCCAAACAGGATAGAAACTGTCTAGTATCCTGGGAGCCCTATATACGGAATTTATTACCATCCCCTGGTTTCTGTCACATATCCTCCCCCCCAGCTCAGACCTCGAGGGATGAGCGACCATGGATATTAGGGAGTGCATCCTTGACAACCCGTCAGCATTGCCATGTTTGTGCCCTGACCTGTGTTCCACAGAAAATTTAAAGGGTTGTAGGCTTAGGAACCACCTGGTCACTCTAGCATTCTTTTCCCTGTTTTGACACATCCAGGTAAGGGGTGCATGATCTGTGACCAACCGGAATTTTCTCCCCAACAGATAGTATTTGAGCGTCTCTACAGCCCACTTTATTGCGAGACACTCTTTCTCTACTATGGAGTAATTTTTCTCCTGGGGATTTAGTTTCCTACTTAAATAAAGGATGGGGTGCTCCTCACCTTGAGACTCCTGGGAGAGTACCGCCCCCAGCCCTACCTCAGATGCGTCGGTTTGGACTACGAACTCTTTGGAGAAGTCAGGTGTGACCAACACTGGTTGGGCACAGAGAGCTTCTTTCAGGCTTCTAAAGGCCTGTTCGGTTTCCGGGGACCACTTTACCATTAGCGGTCCTCTTGCTTTTGTGAGGTCAGTTAGTGGGGTTGCCTTAGTTGCAAAATTGGGAATAAACCTTCTATAGTACCCAATTAACCCCAAAAAGGTCCTTACTTGTTTTTTTGTAACTGGCCTTGGCCAATTTTGTATCGCCTCCACTTTGAGTGTTTGGGGTTTGAGTAAACCTCTGCCAATAGAATATCCCAGATACTTGGCCTCCTCCAGACCAATAGTGCATTTAGCGGGGTTAGCAGTTAGTCCAGCAGACCGGACTGCGTCAAGCACAGCTTGGACCTTTGGAAGGTGGGATTGCCAATCTTCACTATGGATTACCACATCATCCAGGTAGGCGGCAGCATACCGAGCATGTGGTTTTAAAATTTTATCCATCATTCTTTGGAATGTGGCGGGAGCTCCATGTAAGCCAAAAGTCAACAACTTATACTGAAAGAGGCCGTCTGGGGTTGAGAAGGCTGTCTTTTCTTTTGCCCTTTCTGTGAGGGGAACCTGCCAGTACCCTTTTGTTAGGTCTAGGGTTGTGAGATATCGGGCTTTGCCCAGTCTCTATACAAGTTCATCTACCCTGGGCATAGGATAAGTATCAAATTTTGACACCGCGTTTAGTTTCCGGTAGTCATTACAAAACCTTGTTGTACCATCTGGCTTTGGGACTAAGACTATAGGGCTGTTCCACCCACTTTGGGATTCCTCAATTACACCTAGTTTTAGCATTTTTTTAACCTCTAAACTTATAGCCTTTCTTTTGGCCTCTGGGATTCGGTACGGTTTAAGGTTAACTCGGACCCCCGGTTCAGAGACTAGGTCATGTTCAATTACGCTAGTTCTACCTGGCCGTATAGAGAAGATTTCTTTGTTTCTTCTCACTAAATTCTGAACCTCTCGTTTCTGATGAACAGACAGGGTTTCAGCTATGCTAACCTCTGGGTCAGTTTCTTGATTCTCTGACGGACCTGGGGGTACTAGGGTTAACAAGACTTCTCTATCTTTCCAGGGCTTGAGTAGGTTTATATGGTAAATTTGCTCAGGTTTCCTCCTACCTGGCTGTCTTACCTTATAATTTACTTCTCCCACTCTTTCCAAGACCTCATATGGCCCATGCCATTTAGCAAGGAATTTACTCTCCACGGTGGGAACCAGAACTAGTACCCTATCACCTGGAGAAAAAATTCTGACCCTAGCACCCGTATTATATGTATTCCTCTGTCCTTCTTGAGCTTTCTCCATGTGTTCCCTCACTATGGGTAGGACTGCAGCAATGCGGTCCTGCATCTGGGCAACATGCTCTATTACACTTCTGTAAGGGGTAACCTCGTGTTCCCAAGTCTCTTTGGCTATATCCAGTAAGCCCCTTGGGTGTCGGCCATACAATAGTTCAAACGGGGAGAAGCCTGTGGATGATTGGGGAACTTCCCTAATGGCAAATTACAGGTACGGTAACAAACAATCCCAGTTTTTCCCATCTTTATCAACCGCCCGCCGTAACATGCTCTTTAAGGTTTTATTGAACCTTTCCACTAAACCATCTGTTTGTGGATGATAGACTGAGGTTCTCAGATGCTTGATTTTTAGGAGTTTACATAGCTCTTTCGTTACTTGGGACATAAATGGTGTTCCCTGGTCAGATAGAATCTCTTTAGGAATCGCGACCCGGGAAAACAGAACTACTAACTCTTTTGCTATGTTTTTAGCTGAGGTGCTACGTAGGGGAACTGCCTCCGGATATCGGGTGGCATAATCTAATATTACCAATATATGCTGATGTCCCCTAGCAGACTTTATTAGGGGTCCTACTAGATCCATAGCAATCCGGTCAAATGGTACCTCTATTATGGGAAGGGGTACCAATGGGCTGCGGTACGCCTTGAACGGGGCGGTGATCTGACATTCTGGGCATGAGGAACAATAATTCGTAATTTCTGCCAGAACCCCAGGCCAATAGAAGCTTCGGAGAACCTTTTCTTTTGTCTTTTCCACCCCTAGGTGTCCCCCCAATGGATGACTATGTGCGAGGTGTAATACTACGTTACGGAATGTCTGTGGTACCAACAATTGTTTAGTTGTAACTGATTTCCTTTTATCAACCCGATATACTAGGTCGTTCTCTACCTCGAAGTAGGGGTAAGCAAATGACCTATCTGGTTGGCCAGGAGTACTATTCTGGTCCCGTATATTTCCCCGTGCTACCGCTAATGTGGGGTCCTCCCACTGGGCCTTCTTAAAACTCCCAGGACTGACCTCTAGGTCAGCGAGGGTCTTATCCGGTTCTGGGGTGGTAAGTGTCTGCTCAACATCTTGATTTGGGGTATTCCCTACCAAAGTAGTGATGGGGAAGGGAATTTTACAGCACTCCTCCTTTTCCCCCTTCTTATTTGGGCCCTCGTCAACCTCCATTTCTGAAAAAGGGAAAGGATTTGTTTCTTCTAATACTTCGTTATGGTCCGCTATTGAACTCTGGGCGCTATTCTGAGCGGGGGACCACATTTTTAGAAAATGGGGAAAGTTGGTCCCTATTAACACATCATGTGCCAGTTTGGGTACAATACCCACCTTGAAATCTAAAGAACCAAACTCTGTTTCAAAAAAAACATCAACAGTGGAATATTCATGATTATCCCCATGTATACAACAAATTGCCACTCTTTGTGAACTGTTTCCCTGTTTCTTCTTAATGGGCAAGAGGTATTCGGACACTAGTGTGACCATGCTCCCAGAGTCAAGAAGTGCCCGAACCCTCTTACCATTAACCTTTACAAATGCCCACAGATGGTTATTCAAGGGGTCCTCTGGGCTAGGGCCCATACATTGGGACAACAGCGAATAAGGTTCCACGCTGTTGCATTGCATGGGCTCATCATTTAGTGGGCAGATTTTTGCTGTGTGGCCCCTCTCATGACAATTTACACATTTAGGTACATAGTCTGTGTCCCACTTAGAGCCTTTTCCCGGCTCCCCATGTTGGCTATTGCCCTTAGTGTGCGAACCACTGTTGCTTGTGCTGCGTGAAGGGGGTCGCCGCTCTTCAGCGCCCCTTAACCCCGGTACCCTTTTACCGTCTCTGGAAGAGTCCTGGAACCTCGGGTAGTGGGGTTGCTCCACGACTGTGGGTTGCGGGTGCTCTTCTGCTGCATTGTACCTTTCTACGAGGGCCACAAGCTCATCCGCATTGTGGGGGTCACTCCGACTGACCCAACGGCGTAAGGCAGAGGGAAGTTTCCTCAAGAACTGGTCCATGACCAACCGTTCCACGATGTGGCTGGCTGAGTTGATCTCGGGTTGTAGCCACTTCCGGGCGAGGTGGATGAGGTCATACATCTGGCTTCGGGTGGCTTTATCCATCGTGAAGGACCATGCGTGAAACCTTTGGGCGCGAACAGCCGTGGTTACGCCGAGGCGGGCGAGGATCTCGAACTTCAATTTTGCATAGACGTTAGCTTCGGCTGGCTCTAGATCAAAGTAAGCCTTCTGGGGTTCGCCGCTTAGGAAGGGTGCGATTAGACCAGCCCACTCAGCTTCTGGCCATCCCTCTCTCTGTGCCGTGCGTTCAAACGTGAGAAGATAGGCTTCCACATCATCCGAGGGTCCCATCTTCTGAAGGTAGTGGCTTGCCCTGGTCATTTTCGGAACTGGGGCTGCCGCTGCCAGTGGAAGGTTACTGATAGTCCCCCTCAGGATCTCGAGTTCCTGCTGTAAGCCCTGAGCGAACCGCTGTTGCTCCTCTCTCAGCAAGCGGTTTGTCTCTTGCTGGTTTGCATTCGCGTTTTGCAGGGCTTCATTCGTCTGTTGCTGGTTTGCATTCGCCTGTTGCTGGTTGGCATTCGCCTGTTGCTGGTTGGCATTAATCTCTTGCTGGGCTATTAGCAGCTGTTGCTGGGCTGCATTCGTCTGCTGCTGGTTTGCATTAGTTTCTTGCTGGGCTATTAACAGCTGTTGCTGGGTTTCATTCGCGTCTTTCTGGGCAGCGACATTGCGTACCAGCGCACCCACCACGTCTTCCATCTTGTTTGCAGAGGATGAAAAAACTTTATTTTTTTTTTTTTTTTTTTTCTTTCAAAGTTCTTCAACCCGCAGACCCCCTAGTGCTCTGCCCGCATTCTCCACCATATGTGACAAACGGCTTACTCCGGGGCTCCGTCGTTTGTCCGGGACTGTTTAGAACACGGTCTTTTAGGGTAGGTTAAATGATGAGGCGTCACGTACTGTTCCTTTAAACAGGCTATGCCTGGTTTATTCAGTCCCAGGCACTGAGACTGCCACAGTGCATACAACAGAAAACAGATCAAAACAAAAGCTGCTCACCTGAGCGATAACTTAACTTAGATATCCCTGACTCAGGGTTGGAAGTGGCTTTTCCACTCCCAACAACAAAACAAGGTACTTTTGCAATCTTACACAAATGAACAGAAAGATTGAACCTGTTTGGGGAAGAGGCTTCTCCCCTCTGTAGTTCAGCAGCCTTCCAGCCTCCTGGCTCTTGTGGAGAGACCAGAGCAAACAGGAAATCAGTCTTTCATACCTGATTCCTAATTAGCATGACAGGTGACAGAAATCAGGCAGCAGACAAACTCTGGTCTGGATCTCTCATCCCTCAGTTCCAGCGCTTGCCAAACTGTGGGATGGAGTGTATGTATTATAAGGCTGCACTCCCAGGCCAAACAGGATAGAAACTGTCTAGTATCCTGGGAGCCCTATATACGGAATTTATTACCATCCCCTGGTTTCTGTCACATATCCTCCCCCCCAGCTCAGACCTCGAGGGATGAGCGACCATGGATATTAGGGAGTGCATCCTTGACAACCCGTCAGCATTGCCATGTTTGTGCCCTGACCTGTGTTCCACAGAAAATTTAAAGGGTTGTAGGCTTAGGAACCACCTGGTCACTCTAGCATTCTTTTCCCTGTTTTGACACATCCAGGTAAGGGGTGCATGATCTGTGACCAACCGGAATTTTCTCCCCAACAGATAGTATTTGAGCGTCTCTACAGCCCACTTTATTGCGAGACACTCTTTCTCTACTATGGAGTAATTTTTCTCCTGGGGATTTAGTTTCCTACTTAAATAAAGGATGGGGTGCTCCTCACCTTGAGACTCCTGGGAGAGTACCGCCCCCAGCCCTACCTCAGATGCGTCGGTTTGGACTACGAACTCTTTGGAGAAGTCAGGTGTGACCAACACTGGTTGGGCACAGAGAGCTTCTTTCAGGCTTCTAAAGGCCTGTTCGGTTTCCGGGGACCACTTTACCATTAGCGGTCCTCTTGCTTTTGTGAGGTCAGTTAGTGGGGTTGCCTTAGTTGCAAAATTGGGAATAAACCTTCTATAGTACCCAATTAACCCCAAAAAGGTCCTTACTTGTTTTTTTGTAACTGGCCTTGGCCAATTTTGTATCGCCTCCACTTTGAGTGTTTGGGGTTTGAGTAAACCTCTGCCAATAGAATATCCCAGATACTTGGCCTCCTCCAGACCAATAGTGCATTTAGCGGGGTTAGCAGTTAGTCCAGCAGACCGGATGGGATGGAGTGTATGTATTATAAGGCTGCACTCCCAGGCCAAACAGGATAGAAACTGTCTAGTATCCTGGGAGCCCTATATACGGAATTTATTACCATCCCCTGGTTTCTGTCACAATATATATATATATATATATGGTATATATAGTTGCATGATGAAGCCACTGTACAAATTCATGGGTGAAGGGTGGGTATCGGGCCAGTGTGGCTTAACCCCTTAATTACCTTTGCGGTTATTATCTGATAAGGTGTTTAAGGGGTTAATTGATATCTGAATGTAATTGCAATGTATTGGCTTTTTATTGGCTATGTATTTTGTGGGCAAGACAAGGATGTTGCTGGCGACGGACACTTCGTATTGATGAGGTCAGTAGTACTTTATTTATTTGAATATGCTAGTTAATGTTTTTAATAATGGGCAATTAATCTATTATCCATATCTGGATAATAGTTATTTTGCACATTATTGTACTGTAGGTGTTGGGGGGGGGGGGGATGGGGGGTGTATGTATTGAATGTATAGGCCAGGTTTATTTTTTTTACATTCAGGGTTGGTTCCGTGGTTCCGCGTGGGACCTCTGGAGACCACCTGTGGTTTCCTCGGGTATCTCACGGGTACCAGGCTGGTGGTTCCACAGGTGACACATGCGGGGATGAAGCGGTGGCCTCACATCTGTGGGGGCACCGCCAACCCGTAGTCTTCGGGGATGAAGCTGTGTGGTCCCACTTCTGTGGGGGAACCGCGGACCCATAGTGAGCACTCGTGAGTTTCCCAGACCCCCGTGGGAACCACCCGAGGCCCCGCAGACACCTGTGGATCTGACCCGGGGCTCCCAGACATCCTTGGGCCTACCGTGGGGACCCAATTGTGGCCCACGGTGACCCAAGGAGACCACCTGGGGGCCATGGTGCTGGCGGGACCCACCAACAGGCCTCCAGAACCTGTTTGAAAAGGGCTGCTGGTACCCTGTAGGTCAGTCAGGTGCCCCGCCAGCCCACCGGGGACTCGCGTGGGGCTGCGTTATGAACCCAGTTTGTAAAAGGATAAATCTTGTATTTATGGGGGGGCACAGGGGGTGGGTAATGTATTTAATAAATAGAATGATGTTTATTGTGGGTCACTGTGTTGTTTTTATTGTGGGTACTGGGGGTGGGGGGTGGTTCCCCAACGGTATGCGGGTAGGCCTCCCTTGTGGGTACTGGGTGAGGGTGGTTAGGCCTCACGGGGGGGGTTAGTGTGGGAGGGTATGTAGGCATCCCGAGTGGTGGGTGAGGGTGGGTTAACCCCTTAATGACTATAGCGGTTAATAACCGCTATGGTGATTAAGGGGTTAGGGGACATTACTTTGGATGTTTTAATTTTTGTGTCTGTTTTGCAGAAGCGGAGGGGCCATGGCCAGGATGGGGGGGTAACAGTATGTGGGTAGTGGGTGAGGGTGGTTAGACCTCACAGTATGCACATCGGGTCCCCCCCCTCCCCTCCCCACATTTACATAAACTGCACTCACAGCAACACAGGCAGGGAGTTTTAACAGACACAATAGGGGGAGGGAGCTTTATACAGATTACACTCAAGGCAGGGAGATTTACTGCACCGACACACTTTATTCGAGCAAATACCCGGTATGTACCTGGCAGATACCAGGAATGCGCCGCTCCTCACCTCTGACAAGCCCCGTTGTGTTTGCCTTCCCAGCCTGGGTTCATGCCTGGCTGATGGGCGGCTGATCTGTTAAATGATAATGATTAGGATTTAATAGGCTGCAATGCTTCGCGTGTCTACCAGATGGCATAAATTCATGAATTGTAATGCAGTATATATATATGTACTGTGCAGTATTGCAGCCAACGGGAATAAAATGCTTCAATCCCTGCCGGAAAATAGCTCAATGCACTCGGGCAGAAAACAGTCACAAACCTCAATACACCCGGGTATACCCGAATTCGTAGGACTAGCCGAGCTCGAATAAAGTGTGTCGCCAGTGTAACAGAAACATTAGGGGGGAGGGGGCTTTAAACAGATTACACTCAAGGCAGGGAAATTTAACAGAAACATTAGGGGGGAGGGGGCTTTACACAGATTACACTCAAGGCAGGGAGATACAGGGGATGTACTGTACTGTATGTTGTTTATTGCAATGCTTCAATGTGTGTACAGTATAATGTTTTTTACAATTAGATAGATGTAATCCTTGGTATTGTAAGGGTTAGCTTTGGTTTTAAATTTTGTTTTCTGGTTGGTACATATATATTGATTTTTGTTTACTTGGTTGGTTAAAATAGTTGACTTGTTTGGAGTACAGTATTTGTATTTAGCTTGCAATGATATTGTTCACATTCATTTGCAGAATGTATATGGTGCATAGATTTTATGCATCATTTATACAATGTAAATGCAATGAATTGATTGGAATGTGAGGTGTTTCATTGGCATTTGATGATTTAGATTGTAAGATCAGTTAGGATTATTAAAGGAAATTCATTGTAATGTAGTGTGTCTGTATGGAGAAGTGTTATTTGTAGGACAGTATGGTTTAGATAACTTTTCAACATTTATTTGTATATTGGTTCATCATGTGTGTGTATATACTATATATATATATATATATATATATATATATATATATATATATATATATATATAATCCAATGCACAGCCGGCACACCATATGCAAGTAAATAAGTTTTGGTGCTTATCCCATAAAGCAATAACAGACCATACGATACCGGTTGCAACACGACATCAAGGGACAGCACGCAGGTAAGTAAATCAAAAATGTTCTATATTTGATAGAAGACACAAAACCGACGTTTCGGTCCCCCAGTGGGACCTTTCTCACCACCTTGAGAAAGGTCCCACTGGGGGACCGAAACGTCGGTTTTTGTGTCTTCTATCAAATATAGAACATTTTTGATTTACTTACCTGCGTGCTGTCCCTTGATGTCGTGTTGCAACCGGTATCGTATGGTCTATATATATATATATATATACATACACAGTATATTTATATATATATATATATATATATATATATATATATATATATATATATATATATATATATATAGGGATTGTTGTCATATATATATACTGTATATATATATATATATATATATATATATATATATACATACTGTATATATTTATTTATATTCATGTATTTATTTAGATTTATTTATTAATTGTGGGGCTGCTGTGCGTGAATTTTTTTTATTGTGGGTAGCGGGGGTGGGTGAAGGGGGTATTTGGCCCTTGGTGTGAGTTTAGGACTTGCGGGGGGGTTGAGGGTGCACTTAACCCCTTCACGACCATAGCAGTTAATACCGCTACGGTCGTGAAGGGGTTAAGTGCACCCGCTACCCCCCCGCAAGCCCTAAACAACCACCGTTGGGGCTAATACCCCCTTCACCCACCCCCACTTCCCACAATAAAAAAAATTCACACACAGCAGCAGCACAATTAATAAATAAATCTAAATAAATAAATAAATACATGAATAGAAATAAATACATTTAAAATACATTTTTATTGATAGTGTAGATGTGCAGGGGGTCTCCGGAGCTGAACCGCTTTGGTTTTAGGTCTGGGGACCCCCTGCTCCCCGAGATACAGGCCCCTTTAGGGGGTGCCGGTATCCCTCTGCTTGGTTTACAGGCCGCGGTCACGTGATCGGGACCTTTCAATGCAGAGGGATACCGGCACCTCATAAAGGGGGCTGTATCTCGGGGAGCAGGGGGTCCCCGGACCTGAAACCAACGTTGTTCAGCTCCGGAGACCCCCTGCACATCTACACTATGAATAAAAATGTATTTTAAATGTATTTATTTATATTCATGTATTTATTTATTTAGATTTATTTATTTATTTTTTGGGCGGCTGCTGTGTGTGAATTGTTTTTATTGTGGGTAGCGGGGGTGGGTGAAGGTGGTATTAGCCCCAACGATGGTTGTTTAGGGCTTGCGGGGGGTAGCGGGAGGGGATAACCCCTTCATGACCATAGCGGTATTAACTGCTATGGCCGTGAAGGGGTTAAGTGCACCCGCAACCCCCCCGCAAGTCCTAAACTCACACCAAGGGCCAAAAACCCCCTTCACCCACCCCCGCTACCCACAATAAAACGGGCACGGTGGGTTAACCCCTTCATTGCCCTAGCGGCTATCAACTATGGTAATGAAGCAGCATTTCTGTATTTTAATAATATTGTGCAGGAGCAGGGGGTCCCCTGAGCATTAATTTCTGGCTCAGGGAACCCCCTGCTCACTGTACAATATTATTAAAATACAGAAATGCTGCTTCGTTACCATAGCACATAGCCGCTAAGGTAAGGAACGAGTGTTTATTTATATATGTGTTTTATTTATACTGTACATGTGCAGAGGGTCTTCGGAGCAGAAACGTTTTGGTTTTAGGTCCGGGGACCCCCTGCTCCCCGAGATACAGGCCCCTTTAGGGGGTGCCGGTATCCCTCTGCTTTGTTTACATGCCGCGGTCACGTGATCGGTACATTTAAATGCAGAGGGAGACCGGCACCTCATAAAGGGGGCTGTATATCGGGAAGCAGGGTTCCACGGACCTGAAACCAACGCGGTTCAGCTCCGGAGACCCCCTGCACATCTACACTATGAATAAAAATGTATTTGAAATAATGTTTAATGTGCCGATGTTTGCGCAGAGAGAGCAGCGGATCTCTCTCTGCTGCAAAAACATCTCGCCCCCGCCGGCCTATAGTATCATTGATGTGCATATACAGTACTGTATGTGTACAGTACTGTATGTTAGGGGTTATAGGGGTTGTTGTTATACAGTATATATATATATATTTATTTATATATGAAAGAAAAAAGAAAAGAAAACAGGCGCACACCTAGTGCATTAAAGTTTACCAATAATTTTATGGAACAATTAAAACCAGACAAATGCCCACTCACAAGTAAAGCGTTATTTGAAAGCAGTTATGAGATTGGCCCTCATAAGCCAGTGGTGCCGTTCGAGCCTGTAATGGTGTCCTCTCGTGCGCGGTCTCCTTCTACCGGAAGTGACGCTCACCCGGTCTGGTGTCCCGCACAAAACGGAAGTCCCTCCAGGAAACCGAGGCCTCTCCTGACTGCCTCTAGCTGCTGCACCACCAATCAAGCCAAACGATGTATCCACTGAACTGCTTTGCCGAGCCTCCCACAAGCTGCGTTCCTCTCAGTCTGCTCTCAGTGGGACAAATGTCTGCTCTGCTCTAGCCACGCCCTACGCGTTTCGTCAGAAGTCATCATCGAGCCAAATGGCTGAACAAATTTCAGATCGGCTAATAAATGAGAGGTACTGTTGAAGTGCAAAGCTAACAGCTAATTGAGACAATGATTTATATACTAGGACTAAAAGCCACTGAAGAGTGGACATGGCTACTTAACAGTGTTGGAAAAATAGTATCTGAACCCAAAGTGAATATATATGTATATGTCCCACCAGCTAGTGCACCAAACTACTGCAAAAGTAGCCAATCGTGGGACAATTGCTAGTAATAGCTATGTAGCTCCGGATATACAGATCAGCTTGCTCAAAGATAATGTACTACTGAAGTGCAAACTAGCTGCAATAGACACTGCTGGTACTGTAGGTGAATAGAGAGCTAGGCTAATAAAGTAGCTGGACAAAAAATATATCATTACTTTGTAGATTTCTACTGCTGTAGTTATAATGAAATAGATCTAATGTACAATTGACCCATTTTCAAGGGTTCCTTATAAAAAGTTCCTGCCGGAACTAAACACGCATTGGGGAATTGATAATGCGACGTCAGACATCACAGAGGGTGGGGGTTAGGGGTAACAGAGGCCTGGTGAACTGTGCTGCAGTTGTGCATTCAGAGCAGAGTCTATTGGCAGTCAGTATTTTGACAATATTTAACAGAGCTTTTTGGCAGATAGTTGCAGGGCTTTAGCGTACTCTAGTGGTATATACATTTATGTTAGATCTATTTTATTGTAAAGGCGGCAGTAGAGATCTACTGTACTAGGCATTTATATATTTTTAGCTACTTGATTAGCCTAGCTCTCTATTCACCTACCAGTCGTGTCTATTGCATCTAGTTTGATTTATCCTATATACAGAACAAGGTCTGCATACTATGAGAGATATTCTTGGGTCTCTTCCCATTGTGTGTTTTTGCATTAATCTTTTCCCTTTTATGTGTATGTGTAAATTACACTCTTTTGGTAGCATACTGTGAGTATCGGTCTTAGGTCCCGTCTCGTGACATTCCCTGTGACGCCACTGGTGACGCGCCTCACGCTGACAGGATTGTGCATAGGCATTGTTCTACTGTTGTCAGGCAAAGGACTCAACCAGGAGTTAACACTGAGACACGCAGTCTCGCGTTGCAGGTTGGTGTATTCTAAATCCCCACTTCAGCCTCTCAGTTCTGTCCTGTTTGTGGCGAGCACCCGTTACACACAAACAGCACTTCATTTTGATGTAATTTGACTTGGGGATACTAGTATAAATTATATGTGGTACCATTACACACCAATCATTTTCTTTGACAGTACTGCAACAGACAACTACATTGTATGTTGTGTACAGTGTATCTCATAATTCCTGTGTAACGGTATTTCTGGCCCGGCCTGACCCACCCAATCTCACATTGGCCCCTGTGGTCTAACCGGACCCCATTACAGTGTAGATATGCCTGATGGTGCACCTGTTGGCTACAGGACTCCTGAGTCTCCCGCATGATGGTGTGTGGGGAGGACCCGTCAGACAGGCAGCTGAGGTAGTGGGCTGAGTCTCACCTAGTTCCAGTGCAGCGCCTCCACCTCACCAGGGCCCCTGCGTCCGCATGGGGATGATCCTGACGAGGAACTCCTCGGTGGTGCAACCTCCTGTGTAATCATTGGACTCTCACACACAGGGGTTTCTCTGATCAGCTCCATCTTTATTGTCACGGCGGGCATAGCTGCCCTCCACAATGGGTATATTCAGCCAATCATCTCGCCCGTGCTCCCTTTAGATAGGTATATCACCTAGATCAGGGATTCACTTATTCCCGCAGGAATCACTGTCCTGTGCCAGGTCCCTGGACACAGCCTCCCATGGAGTTACTATAACATAACTGACACTCTGATAGAACTTGAACTCCTTCCTCCTCTCAGCAGAACTAACTTTTAAACACAGTGCTGTGCCTTATGTAAGCTTCTGAGGCTGACACACCTCTGACATCACTAACCATGGAGTCAGAGCATGTGACCAGTCCCAGCCATACACAGGGCACCCCACCAGGGTGTGAGGGGAAACCTCCATAATTACTGCTGGCATGCCCACACTTACCAGGCCTTACTGCCAACAGGAGAGATGACTGTAGGCATTTTACATGACCGCTACATTCTCCCCCTGGTGAATCCCATCGTCCTCGCTGGGACCTAAATTTGTATACCTCTTTCCAGGAAGCACTGTAACGGAAAACATAATTAACATCACACATGAATACAGTCATCCGCCAAGCCCGCCCCGACCAGCAGCCACAGACCCGCGTGATGCGTTAGTACCCCCTAAAAATAGTGATCTGGGTCGGGTTTCCTCACCTCCCTGTTACCCATATCCAGGACCGTGACATAATAATGCCTAGGCGATCCTCTCTCTGGCACATAGGTCACCCTATGTTTGTGAACATTTCTCCCTATGCTCCACACTCGCATCAGGGTGTCTATCCTTTCTTCCGCCTTCTTACCTACAATGGCGCTCCCCCTATTGACTAAATACAGCTCTATAGTTTCTTGGAGCCACTTTTCCCTATTGTCCTCAATTTCATCCATCAGGGGCTCCGGAACATAGGGATACTCCAACCCATGGGATTTTTTATATTTGACTATTATAGCCCTCTCCGCCCTACTGACCCTGGTCAGATCAGCATTACCTGCCCTCCCAGGTAACACCCATGATAGGGGCTCATCAGGATCGACTGGATCTGACAGTGTGTCAGGACCCATGGGCGCTATGTCTCTACGCTCCAGCTGGAACCACCTCTTCTGCAATTCCTTGTCCCTCTGCTCGGGTGTAAACTCTCCCTCTTTCCACCAGAAATCTACCACGTCCTCCCGCCGGATGAGGAACCGAGTACGGTCCATCCACGCGGAGTACCCTTCAAATAACGGGGCCCACCACCGGGTCTCCTTAAATGGGTTAGGCCCTGGTTCCCTGTCGTCGTCAAATGAAAATACCCCTGACGACCTTGTGGATCGCGAGTTGAACCACCTCGAGGACCCCGGAGCCTTTACTGCCGGTTGGGGTGCTGTATCTGCTACCCTCAATTCTCCCCCTCCCCGTGAATCGCCCTCCGTAGCGCCACTGCGCTGCCTTTCCCCAGTCCGTCTTCCCTCGCCCCCCAGTGAATTGTCCACGTTCTCCAGGCTAGGCGGTGAACCCGGTGACCGTGTGATGGGGGTAGGGGTATTAACTATGGCGGGGTTTTGGGCATAGGGGCACGGAACGGGACCCCACGGGGTTACGACCCGCTCCTGGCTGTCCGTAGACTGGTCCAAGGATGATGTCTCACCCTCCTCAGTCCTGAGATCGTCTCTCCAATTTCTGGGCCTTGTAAGTGATCGGGAACCTTCCCCCGATCGCCGAAGCGTCGCTGCTTTTTCTTCCTGGGTTCCGCCGTCGCCACCGGAAGTGATGTCCTCCCCGGAACCGGAAGCGTCGCCATCTCGCGTGGGACCCCCATGCGGGATCTCTTCCTCTATGACGACATCCGGTTGCTCCGCCGTCGCCACCGGAAGTGATGCCGTCTCTCCACGTGCGCGTTGGGCCTGGCGCGGCCCTTTCAGCGCTTCGCCGTCGGCTGCAACCAAGTAAGTAATAGGGCTGCTTGGCTTACCCGTCCGCAGGGGTGTAGGCGTCTCTCTCCCGTCTCCGCCAGGTCCTGGAATGGCGGGACTCCGTCGGTCGGATCGCCGATCTGCGGGGGACGTCCTGTCACTCACCCCACGGGGTGTCGTTCTCCCGGTATGCCTTTTCAGTTCCGTTTTTACTACCGCCAGCTCACGGAGGTCCTCGTCTGAGTAATCCCCTCGCCCGGACTTAGGGGTCTCCGGGCGGGGTGACAGTCTCTTTCCCCCGAACGCGGGGGTTGATTCAGCCGCCTCAATCGCCAGTGACCCAGCCGACTTGACCGGCTCCAGTCCCTTGTTTCCGGGACTCGCGCGGTTGATCCATAGCGCGCCCGGGGACTCGGCGGAGCGCCTTGTCACGTCCACCGGGGGGTCAGCAGGCTGTATAGGAATGAATGTGGGCATAGGCCACAGGTACAAAGTCCCGCAATGAGGGCAACGTGCCGCCGTGTTGACCGTGCCGCCGGGCAGCCCGCATTGTAGGCATAGCCCAACCACCGTCTCTGTATTGGCCACCCTCACTACTAGCACCCCGCCGGGCACTGAGTAGGGCTGTGTAGAGACCATTGTGCCCACACTGGAGGAGCAGGCCATTCTCTTTACAGGAGCCACTTCCTGTACAGGTCTCTCCTTCTCAGTGGTTCCTCGCAACTGACTGATGGAAGTTGCTGGATCCGCCACTCCCTGCTTCGGCTCCTCCCTTCTCTGACAGAGCTGGAACCCGCCCCCAGGGGTTGCAATAATGGGCGGGTCCCACAGGGGAATATCATGCCCCTTAATTAAGGCCGCGCCTTTCTCAGTCCTGGTGGGCGCGGTTAGCGTTTTCGCGCCAATTTCCCCACAAGGGTGGGGGTCTTTTCCCGCGGCTAGTTCCCGCCTTCTCCTGGCAGCCGCCCTTCGTGCAAGATAACCATCCTTTTTGCACGGCTCTTCCACGGCCGGAACTACTTGTTGTAGTGGCGCCGTCTGAATATCAGTCCCTGGGCCCAGTGGGTGCATCCCCACAGGCCATAGTTGGAAGTCACTCCCCCTGGTAGAAATCAGGGGAGGGTCCCATAAACTCAGCGGTTGACTCAGCACAGGGGCTGAATTAGTCACTGTCCATCCCGGCGCAGCCATAGCTTTCGCGCCATGCCCCCCTTCAGGGCGGGGCTCTGCTGTTCGCGCCATTCCCGGCCAACTTTTTGCAAGTCCTGCACCAGCCACATTTTCTGTAACTGTCCCATGCGGTTTCCCTAGCAAGCGGGAACCGCCATTTTGGTTGACTTTTGAGCCCAAAAAGTCCATCTGTTGGCTCTCCTCACGGGGTTCTCCCCCAATTATAACAATTTCTTCACACTCTTCAAGGGTAGCCCCTCGCTGTCCCATACAGGATAAAAACGGGGCAGCCATAGCCTTCGCTCCGCTCCAGAGCAGCCTGGTCAATGACAACTCAGCGACAGTCTGCTCTTCAGTGGGTTGCACGCCACGGGTGCCCTCCCCATCAGCCTCTGTCCGCCATTTTATGTTCTCCGCACCACGCGGATCCTCCACTCTCTCGTAACAGTTGTCGTACATGGGGCTCCACTCTGCGGGGCAGCCACCACACCGGTACAATAAAGATCAGCTTCAGATGCACCACCACATGTGTACCTTATCTAGGTGTGACCCAGTGTTGCACTACCTCAGGCTAGGCTCACTCTCTCAGTGTCTGCTGTGGCTCCTTCCTCCCAGTCTGTGCTCCCTACGGTGAGTGTCTGGAATGGGCTAGGTACTCTGGCTCTGCCATGCAGTACTTGGGGCGTCTACCTGTCTTGGTCAGCCTAGCGCAGACCCTCTCCAGGACTCCTGACCAAGTTAACAGGCTGTCCCTTCTGGCATCCTACCAACTAGCACTGCCTCAAGGTGACTCGGTCAGCTATAGCCCGCTCCAGACCCCTCACTCCCTTCAGGCCCCTAGGTTGTCCCTGCGTACTGACAATATCCCGTCAGCCCCCTGACCACCCCTAGGTCCGTCCCTACGCAGCACAAAGTGGCAGCAGACACTCTCCCTGTTTCCCAGTGTGCCTAGCTAGAGCCTGTCCTGATGACAGATCTGATCTCAGCAGCTCGCCTCCAAATGTAACGGTATTTCTGGCCCGGCCTGACCCACCCAATCTCACATTGGCCCCTGTGGTCTAACCGGACCCCATTACAGTGTAGATATGCCTGATGGTGCACCTGTTGGCTACAGGACTCCTGAGTCTCCCGCATGATGGTGTGTGGGGAGGACCCGTCAGACAGGCAGCTGAGGTAGTGGGCTGAGTCTCACCTAGTTCCAGTGCAGCGCCTCCACCTCACCAGGGCCCCTGCATCCGCATGGGGATGATCCTGACGAGGAACTCCTCGGTGGTGCAACCTCCTGTGTAATCATTGGACTCTCACACACAGGGGTTTCTCTGATCAGCTCCATCTTTATTGTCACGGCGGGCATAGCTGCCCTCCACAATGGGTATATTCAGCCAATCATCTCGCCCGTGCTCCCTTTAGATAGGTATATCACCTAGATCAGGGATTCACTTATTCCCGCAGGAATCACTGTCCTGTGCCAGGTCCCTGGACACAGCCTCCCATGGAGTTACTATAACATAACTGACACTCTGATAGAACTTGAACTCCTTCCTCCTCTCAGCAGAACTAACTTTTAAACACAGTGCTGTGCCTTATGTAAGCTTCTGAGGCTGACACACCTCTGACATCACTAACCATGGAGTCAGAGCATGTGACCAGTCCCAGCCATACACAGGGCACCCCACCAGGGTGTGAGGGGAAACCTCCATAATTACTGCTGGCATGCCCACACTTACCAGGCCTTACTGCCAACAGGAGAGATGACTGTAGGCATTTTACATGACCGCTACACCTGTTTTACACAAATACTTCAGAAATGCTCATAAAAAAACAAAGTATTTTGAAAATTGTTGTGTACCTCAAGGTGCAAGTTCAGAGATTTACAGTATTCCTAAGCAAGTACATGATTATTATAGTAGTGCTGACTGTAATAAAGATAAGAAAGAATAATACTATAGGTTTTATTTTACATTTCGTTCACACAAAGTTCAGTAAAGATCTGCTGGTTGCACAGAGTCAACAGTCCATTAAAACATCAGGAGATTTACAGTATTTATTTTCAGATAGACCAGTATTTGTACAACACTGCTGGCAGCTACTAATAAAACTAGCAGGAATAATTCAGGAGAGATTTGTGTTAACAAACAAGTCAGTGTTTCAGCACTGCTGGCTGACTGAATTTAACAGTCTAATAAAACGTAGGGAAATGTATTAGTGGACAGACCAGATACTGTAGGTCACTGGCTGCAGTCAAGAATAATAGGGCTCATTCAGGAAGATTTAGGGGCTTATTCAATAAGAAAAAAGTTGAAGACATTAGGGGGCCTATGCAGAGAGCAGCGAATTTTAAAATTGGCGAATTTATTAAAAAGTAGCTTTTTTGGAGAGTTTTATTCTCCATATGCAGAAAAGTGCGAATTCTGCTATGTTTAACATGGATGCGTGTGGCGAGTTTAAATTGGCGAGATGCGCGCTTCAGAAACGTGTAAAAACAAATTTGCGCCTTTTTTTTCCCTTTGCAATGGCCGCGAGCGGCAGCTTCTTGCCAGTTTTTTCTGGCGAGGCAAAAAGGAGACAATCGCGCCATTTTATTGGCGCGAACAGCCGCTAGATGCCGTTCGCGCCTCTCTGCATACGGATATTTTTAAAACTGGCGAGATTGAGGTTCTCGCCAGCCGCGAGGCGATTTTTACAAATAGAAAAGAAAAATTGGCGCGTTTTTCGGAACTCGCCATTTTCTGCTGCTTTCTGCGCGATTTTCTCCAAAAAATGGCGAATTTCGAAATAGCGCTGCTCTCTGCATAGGCCCCTAGGTGTTTTTACATTTTTTTTTTTTAAAGATTACAATGTGGAAACAATACAAATGAATAATAATAAGAAAAATAGAGAAGAAAGATTTGTCTATAAAATGTGCTTTAATTGAACTATATGACATCAAGTTATAATAATAATGAATTGAAAATACAAATACAAACTACAAAGATCTAAAAAAAAAAAACACAACTACAGTATATGACCCCACCCAAAAAGAAAAATAAGTAAGCAGTCCCAGTTATAAACTAAAGCTAAAGTCACTGAGAGAGCTCTCTCTTAGCAGCTAGTATTTAGGAAAGCACTTCAATTAATTAATTCAGTAAATAGTGTCATCATCATTACTCTAATGTGTATAGTAACCTCTGACTTTCTTCATTGGTCTGCTGGCTTTCCTGCTCAATTATACATACAGTATATTGTAGGATATGTAAATATATGTCCGCCTTTCATTCCTGACCTCTTTGGTGCTTTTCCTATGCTTGTTCTCACAATTTTAATATTTGTTTTTCCATTCAGTTTTTCAGGTGGGGGATATGTAGACAGGTTGAAAGTATGATTTCACGTGCAGCCTGAATTCACGACCATCTGCAGGAAAGTTCACCACATGTTTTAAAACACAAAATGTATAGCAACAGCCAGCCATGTCTCTTGGCCGGAACAATATGTCGGTCTCATTATCCAACTCACTTTTTGCAGTTAAGCAAACTGCTTCTTCTTTCGAAGAACCTCAAAAACAAAAGGGGGGCCCAGACATGGCATAATATCCTGGTATTTACATCAAGGGATTTATTTATGTATAAAATGTTTTACCAGGAATTATAGGCTAAAGCTGTAAAATTCCAGGCATTATTGAAATCCCTGCTCTCTGATTGGTTAAAAATCCGGGCATTATTCATTCAGTAATTCCCGGATTTTTTTGCAGCTTGCAATGTATTTATTTCCAATGTGTTTATTTCCTGCCAAACTGCTTTCAGAACAGCTCTAAGACAGGGCAGGGGATTGGTCAGGAGGCAGGAACAGCTCTGAGACAGGGCAGGGAATTGCTCAGGAAGTAGCAGCCAGGCAGTGACTCCTCCCCCTTCCTCAGTGAACAGAGCTGACAAATTCAGTTGAATTGGGGAGGGAGAGAGAGAGTGTATAGCTGCAAAGTAAGTAAGTGGCTGTCTGTAGTTTGTTTGTGGCTGCAGTTTCTGTCTGTCTAGTGTGTGTGTGTGTGTGTGTCAGCAGCAGCAGCAGCAGCAGCAGTGTTTGTGTGTGGTGTGCTGTTGTGTTGTATGTATGTGTAGCAGCTGCAGCAGAGTTTGTGTGTAGCAGCAGTTTGTGTGTGTGTAGAACTGCTGTGTTGTGTGTTGAGTTGCTGTGTGTGTGTTGAGCTGCTGTGTGTGTGTGTGTGTGTGTGTGTGTGTGTATGTGTGTATATAGAGCTGCAGTGTGTGTGTGTATATATAGAGCTGCAGTGTGTGTGTGTATGTGTGTGTGTACACAGAGGGGGCGACAGTGTGTGGATCTGTAGTGTAGTGTGTGGATCTATATATAGCTGCAGTGTAAGTGTATATATAGGTGCTTTAATGTATTTACCATTTTATTTTAATAAAAATATCCATATAACTATACAAAAGTGTCTATTATTTATGAAAAAAACCTACATTTAGCCTATAATAGTAACAATCCCCTCAGAACAGGGCATTATTGGCCAGTAATGCCCTGTTCTTCGGGGATTATTACTTAATTATAAGTTAAAGCAGTAAAATTCCGGGCATTATGGAAATTCCGGCTCTCTGATTGATTAAAATTCTGGGCATTATCTATTCAGTAATGCCCGGAATTTTTGGCTGCTTGCAAAGTGTTTATTTCCAGCCAATCAGCTTTTCCTATTGTTAGAAAAGCTCTGAGACAGAGGAGGGAATTGGTCAGAAGGCAGGAACAGCTCTGAGACAGGGCAGGGGATTGGTCAGTGAGCAGCAGCAGGCTGTGACTCCTCCCACTCCCTCCGTGAACAAAGCTGACAGACTTAGTTGAGTTAAGGAGGGAGAGAGAGTGTGTGTAGCTGCAAAGTACTGTAAGTGGCTGTCTGCCGTTTGTAGCTGCTGTTTCTGTCTGTCTTGAAAAATATTAATTTTATCTTTAAGAATATTTTTATTTTATTTGAGGGCAAATTTTATTTACCATAATGTGGTAGAGCATTGGGGATGAAGTTTGCCTCCAGTTTTGTGAATCTATACATGGGATACTGGAAGGAGAGTTTAATCTGGGAAAATAACCCTTACACCGCACACATTATTTTATACAGAAGGTATATTGATGACCTGATTTTCATCAAGAAAGGGGATATAAATGTATTGATATAATTTTAAACAATAATGAGATGAATGTCAATTTTACCTACATGTACCAGTGCAATCCAAACACAATAGACTTTTTGAATGTGGTTCTGTTTAATGAAGACAATAAGATTTTAACCAAAAACATGTTTATACCAGTGAACTGGTTATTTAGATTATAGAAGTAATCACCTGCAAGCCTGGAAGAAAAACACCCCCTATGGGCAATTCCTCAGACTGAGAAGGAATTGCACCAAAGACACAGATTTTGATGAGCAGTCTGAGCTTATATTAAACAAGTTTAAGGGAAAAGGTTATAATAGGAATATCACAAGTAAAGCGCATCAAAGGGCAAAAGAGAAAGATAGTCTCTCTCTAATTCATACCAAGGTACACAAAGAACAGAAAGGAAACCATCAGACAAATGTGTCTTTATCACAAAATATAATAGGGCTGCCACAGATATTCAGAAGGTAGTATGCAAACACTGAAACATCCACACAAGTAATTCAATTTTAAAAGAGAGCTTAGCAACCAAACCTGATATAGTGTTCAAATGGGCTAAAAAAGTTACAAATATTTTGGCACCTAGCATATTGGGTCAGGGACAAGGTAAAAAAATGTCCATATTGACACTTGGATCCCTAATATACCCAGTGTTACTTTAAATGTGGACACAACAGAATGTGTTCGGGACAAAATATTCACCCGGCACTCTAAGTGTGTAAGAATATTCAAAACTTGTGAAATAAAATTAATAAAGGTGAATAGTAATATTTCAATGTTATGGTAAAAATAATCAGTGGCAAACCATATATAAATATAGTGGTGAAATATACAACCAGTAGCCGTTGCTCTACGCTCGTTGAACCTTCCTTCAGGGTTCTTGGAAGTGGTAGTTTGTAGAAATACGGGGAGCGCAGGCGACCGGAAAAATATAAAACAAATATAGTGCAATACTATCTAGTGCACGTGAAAACAGTAAATCAGCTCCCACAAAATGTGCACTCACAATGTAGATGGAGTCATCAGCCATCGAATTCCTTTAAGGGTTTGGATAAGTGATACTTTCACCCCATAATGCGAGCCTCCAGTGTGTCACTAAAAGGAACACAGTACTGAAATCCCATGTAAAACGAGAGCAAAACAGCAGGATAGTGCAGATGGTAAAAGTACTGTATTCAAGAGCAAGTATATAAAAGCCAAATATATTCACATTTTAGACCATGCAGGTAAGCATTTGAAAAATAGCAGACAGGAACAATTGCCATGGCAACGTGATGTAACGTGACCCCGCAGCGTAATTTGACACTGCGTTGCAATGGTGACGCGTCGCCGAAGATAAGGTAAGTGAAGTTGCAGAGGCCTCACGTGATCCGACAATATTAATTTAAATGCCTTGGGGAAAGAGCACGGGGCCTCTGCAACCACAGTTCCCCCCCTGAATAAACTTGCGCCCCCCCATGGGGGGTGCATCCCCCATTCCCGCCCCCCTGACCTACTGTACAATACATTGGATGCACAAGAGACACAGGAAGGAGAGGGTTTTAGAACATCGTAAGAACATCCTAAAAGGTTTATTGGGACATGTTGTTTCATGCCACTTTGTGTATAAACATAATAAAGATCCCACTGATTAATCTATCTTGGGTATCAAGATAAATTAAATTAAAGGTACACTGAGAGGAGATAGATTTGGTAGACAAAGGAAACATGGAATTTACTGGATTTTAAGCTCTGGACCCTATATCCAGGGGCATTGAATGAGTAACTTGATCTAGTAGCATTTCAGCAGACCAATGGAGAAAGTCAAAGGTAACTATACACATTAGAGTAATGATGATGTCATTATTTACTGAATTAATTAATTGAAGTGCTTTTCTAAATACTAACTGCTAAGAGAGAGCTCTCTCAGTGACTTTAGTTTATAACTGGGACAGCTTTATTATTTTTCTTTTTGGGTGGGGTCATATAGTTGTATTTTTTAGATCTATGTACAGGGTAGTCTGTATTTTTATTTTCTATTAATTATTATAATAACTGATGTTATATACGGTAGTTAAATTAAATCACATTTTATAGACACGTCTTTCTTCACTCTTCTTCTTCTTCTTCTTCTTCTTCTTCTTCTTCTTCTTCTTCTTCTTCTTCTTCTTCTTTTGTATTGCTTTCACATTGTGATCTTTTCACATTTCTCTTAAAAGCACCTAATGTCTTCAACCTTTTTCTTATTGGATAAGCCACTAAATCTACCTGAATGGGCACTATTATTCTTAACTGCAGCCAGTGACCTACAGTTTCTGGTCTGTCCACTAATACATTTCCCTACGTTTTATTAGATTGGTTATCTTGACATATGGGGCAGCACACTAAGGCATTCTATATCCATCTTTGAGATAGTGATTGAACATTACTAAATCCATTGATCATCACACTATATCACCCTTTGAACTATCATTCGATGCAATTTGATCCATCCACCATCTGCATCTTTGTACTATTTGTACTTGCTTATTTTTGCTCATAAGGGAGACATTCTATCAGTGCTTTATATATTTTTAATGTTATTGTATATAATACACATTATCACACTGCTCCCCTGAACACCCACATTCCACTGGTTTAGTGGTGAATCCCCACTTTGATCAACCACTACACATTTACATACATGTATTTGTCTTCCACATATACATATTTACCCATGGGTTAGGGCCTCCCTCACCCAGGGCATCCCATCACCCCAATTGCTTTTCTTCTTTTTGTAGCACCCCTATCCCCCCCTAAGGGAGATATGCTTGGTAAAGGGTGTTACTGTGTTTTGTGGTGCTAACCTGTATGGGGACACAGGGGGCCTAAGCCTCCACCCATAAGGAGCAGGGGGGTAGAGGGTGCAACACCTCCACCTGTGAGGATCCCGCCACAGATGAAAATCGCACAGAGGAAATCGCACTACAAGCAGAGACACGGTTATTTGTCCATCAGGAGCTGCTGAAGGTGAACCGGATAGGATATCGATCTGTTGGTGTGATCCAGGACGGTGTTACCTTCTGGTGGTGATTATATCACAAATCGCTTGAAGTTCTATTACTTTTGTGAGTGTTCTTAATCCCCTTGTCCTTCCTTTTTACATTAAATGTGCTTTTTAACACTATGGGACGTGCGCTCTCTGTTCTCTTGTATATATATATATAAATATATATCCTGTGAATAACCACTCATACAACAGTAAAAACAATAGGAACTTTACCAGCAGAGTCCAACATAACACTTATGCATATTAACATAACACAGCAATATTAACAGCACCATCCCTTCTCCTCTCACAGGGAGGATAACCATATCTCTCCTCCCCCCCCCTTACGGCTCTATCCCCAATACCCCTGGGATAGTGTATATCCGCCCAAGGTCATATGGTGTGTGTGACGGTAGCACTCACCCTGATTTCATTGGTGCATGGTGGGTACCATTCATTTGGATTCTGAAACAATACTAGCCTCCCTCTTAGGAGAGAGGCATCCATGGTGTCAAGGGTTGATCTACGGCTGGAGTTGATCCCAGTGGCAGGAACAGCAGGGAGCGTGGTCGGGGTCACAAGCAGAGGTTGGACACAGGCGGCAGATAGCGTGGTCAGGGTCACAAGCAGAGGTTGGAAGCAGGCAGCAGATAGGTCAGCATCACAAGCAGAGGTCAGCAATGATGACACAGGAACAGGATAATAGCAGTAGCAACAGCAGCAGAAAACAAAGGAAACTTGCAGGAGCTGGAGGAACCAGTATAAACTGGCAATGGAGGAACAGGAAAGGGAGGTTTATATAGGTCTGGCTGGAGGCATGTGAACAGGTGCAAAGATGTCAGATTTCAGAGTCTGGAACCAAGAGCAGCAGCAGCCCCGGTTAATGTTCATGGGTACTGCAGGCTAGAACTTGACATGAGCAAAGGTGTCAGGTTTCAGAGTCTGGAAGCAAGAGCAGCAGCAGTCCTAGTGGATGTTCATGGATACTGCCGACTAGCACCTGACACATGGTGTCTCATGATGTGGGGCCTCCAAATAAACTCCACTCACTCCTTACCACCGGCAGCCGCTCACGTGGTGTCTGGGACTGAGGAGTTCCTTCATGGAGTCCGTACTGCTCTGCATCTTCACCGCTGATATCACTACAGTGAAGGGTCCCTAACTTATGATCAGCCCTACAGCACTCAGACTACGATGGCTGGGGGTCTAACTGGGTCCTCCGGGGAAACCACTAAGCTTATAACAGGCAGCCTCACTGACTCCCGGGACAGTCCTTGCACTTCGTGTGCTCTGCAGCACTGACTGCGAATGTCACAGTCCCAGTGTATATCCTGTTTGTCTCTGCCTCTCCCAACATGGCTGCCACTGCCTCCTCAGCCTGCAGAACTGTATAAATGCCCCTGGAGGTGTGGAAGAATACCCTGCTACACTTGGAAGAGCTTTTGTATCATAATTATATTAAATAAACCCAGAAGCAACACAGCTATTAATTTGAATAGGAGTTTTTCTATCGATCGTGGCCTTATCCAGGCTTATTGCATAGATCCCTTGTTTCCTAGCAAGTCAATAAACTGAATACAGTACCGTACTGTAGCTTTTCACTTTGTAGTGAATCATTTTTCATTGGATATACAGTACAAATAGAATTGCATTTCAACAAGCAGGATTAATTTGTGCAACAAATATAAGAAACATGTTTATACCACTGGTTCTCCCAACAATGAAAGTCACCTACATATATGTATAATCATTTATATTTTAATTTATTGCAGAATGTAAGCTTTTAAAGATTACTACTGTATGCTATAAATAGAGCTGCCTGATGAGAATACCATTTGTATTTAAATACCTTATTATAGCCTGCGTTCTCATACATACAGGTATGAGACAAAAGATGGAATATGGCGAACAGCCAAGAGAGTGGGTTAAAAACTGGAATAAAATATTACTTTATTGAGTCCATATTAAAAACGGAGGTGTAACAACCCTCCTACGCGTTTCGAGCGTGTTTGCACTTTATCAAGGAGGGAAGTCTATTTATAAAATATAATGGATATGATCATTTTCATTATACTCCGAAATGTGAATTCTTCTTCCCTCTACTCCCGAAAAAAATATTCTCAAGTAAATAAATTGTCTATTTCTGACTTGGAAATCAATGTGAAGCTGCCTTATCTAAATAAATATTTTTTTAATAAGGTTTAATACGCTGCTGATACCGGTAATTTGGATATGTACTCCACATCATGGCTGCAATATAGATAACCAAGTTTCCTGAAAGGCCTGCTTGGACGAGGGGACAGGCATGTCAACAAAATATAACTATTTAATACTAGGCATTAGTAGCCAGCGGTTATGACAGCATGTCCAATGCATGCCTGAATAACTCCTATGACTACTAAGGGATAAGTAACCTAACACCCTACAAGCCCAAACACTGATTTGACTAATTATATCATATCAAAGAGGCTATTAAGGCATTGCAAAAACTGCTTTACTTTCTGCTAAAGGGTGCAAAGGGTTATCATCCCCAGCTCAGGAAGATCTATCCCTATTTAATGGGACACACTCTATTATTAGCAATAGCTGCATATGTTCATTAAGCTTTGTATTATTTTAATTACGGTCCTTTCTGCTTTATTAAATAAATAGAAATTATACCATTTATATTCTATTAAAATAAGAAATATGTGGAATTTAGCCAACAAGTAACAGATATAAATAAATAAGCAGAAGTGTCTCAGAAGTGACCATGCTGTACTCTAATCTCAAAGTGATGAACATTCATCACAAAGAAATGTTATGTCCTGAAATGAAGTATTATTTTATTGTGTTCCTTGATGTTTTACAAGATAAAAAAAAATGTTTTGTTCAGCCAAGTGAGCTTTATAATTGCTTATCTTCTAAGCTGATAAGCAGCAGATTGAATTCTTTATAGAAAATAAATCAATTGTTCCAATGTTTCTAAAGAAAGTGTGACGGTTAAGGAACTTTTGTTCTCCTTCCTAAACTTGTTCAGAAAACTGGAATTTTAATATTTTACCCACAATATCGCTTCATCATTGATAAATAGAGAGTTCCCATTATTCAAATAACACGCAGATGCCCTCTTTTTTTTGCCATTTTTTGTCTGCACCGGCAGTTAATAACGTCAGTTAAAATAATATTGAAATAATTCTAAATTCACAAAAAAAAACATGTGACTGCTGCATTTCAAAAATGCCAATGCAATTTGGAAATACAGACCAGAATAAGTGCAGCTGGTGGAGGATCGTGTATTGGCCGAAGGCTACATTATATCAACATAAAGGGTAGTGTACAACATACAGTAAAGGCAGTTGAATTCAGAAAATATATTTGCTCCTGAATTATCTGTGAGATTAAGGAAACTAAAATACTTTTGCAAATGGAGAAGGCATCAAAATTAGGTCTTGTTTGCCTAATGGGGGATTTTAATTATCAAGACATAGACTGGGGCAATGAGATTAGCATTATAACAAAAGGAAACAGGTTTTTTGGGGTACTTAATGTCAGTTATATGACCCAAATTATTGAGGAACCAACCAGGGGAGGGGCAATATTTTGATTTGGTAATATCAAACCATGTAGAAGTAATACAAAATATAAAATCCTGGAACATTTGGGAAACAGTGATCATAACATGGTCTCATTTGAAATAAATGATCAAAAAACAGATTACTTGGGTTCAACAAAGACCTTCAACTTTAGAAAGGCATATTTTTATAAACTGAGGTCTAATCTAGTGTACAAGGAATACACTGGGATTGTGTTTTTGCGGGGAAAAAATGGAGAAGATAAATAGGCAGCCTTTAAAACATTGTTAGAAAAGCACACTTACCAGTTTATATCCCTGTGTAATAAGTATAAAAGAAAGAAGTCAAAACTAATGTTGCTAAATAAACAGGTAGGGGAGGAAATGAAAAAGAACAGGCAGGCGTGTAGATATTAAGTCAGACATCATTTCAGAATTATAAGGAATGTAACAAAAAGTACAAAAGGGCAATCAAATTATGAAAAATGGATAATAAAAAAGGTAAGGATTAATATTTGTATCAGTCGTTAGTTTTGTACTAAATATACTATAATTCCTACTGCATATTTGATATTTAAGGTTGATAGTCCAATAGGAAATTCTGGGGCTTGAAAGTGATCAAATGAAGAGAGAAACTAATGGGATCTCTCCTAAGCAGAAATACTGTATATACAGTATTTTTGTTTATAAGGACCCGGTCAGAAACATAGATCCATATAGGGAGTGTAAGTGTGGGGGCGTCCAGTAAAGGATAAGGTGATAGTATACCTGGCCTCACTCTTATTCAGAGTATGCAGCATCCAGGAAAAGTACAGTAAATGACGCCTAATTTTCTTATAAATCCAGTCAACACCTGGTATAGCCCCTCTGAATATCCACTGCACTCCTCTCTCACCGGATTGGGTAGATCACTGCTGCCGCATGGAGTGGACTGTACCTCTAGTCCTCCTTTAAATCAGAGCACGATCGGGGTCCTCCGGTGTGATGTCGGCGGAGGCTCTGAGTGGAACAAAAACAGAAAAAACTATTTGCACATGATCTAAATAAACTTTTTTATACTTCAAGTCCTCCTCTGCGTCACAGTGTTTTCTATATTTGAATTTTAAAGTGTTTGAAAAGATTTAACATGTTTCTTAGAACAATGGTTTAATTGTGTTATCCGTACATACAGTATATCCCATTAATATCAAAACTACGGAGAAACGACTGTCGTTACCTTTAGCTTCAAACACCATGGTCTATTTTCAATATACTCCGATAAAGCAGCTTTAACATTGCAAAACATTTTTTCTGTTCTTCACACACAAAAGAAATCTGAATTTATGTTGCCGCATTTAATAAAAATTAGCAATGCACGTTTGTACTCATTTGCTAACGAAAAATAGTGATGAGGAAGAAAAAGAACAGTGAGGAAAGTGCTAAAGGGCTCATGAGAATGACTAGGGAGGATGAGCCCCTCAAACAGACTGACGTGTGCTGCAGAGTATAAATCCAGAAGTATAAAGTCCATGTACTTGATGCAAATAGCTCTGGACAAGAAGGAGTTAAAGTAGGTAAGTATATATCAACCTGACTTGACTCCTATTGAAGGGATTAGCCTAGCGATGGGGAAAGGGTTGACCGGAGCTGGTCTCTCGACCAACGATTGACCCCTATATGTATTACATAGTTACATAGTTACATAGTAGATGAGGTTGAAAAAAGACATAGGTCCATGAAGTTCAACCTATGCTAAATTTAGACAACAGATACTTCATCCTATATCTATACTTACTTATTGATCCAGAGGAAGGCAAACAAAAAACTCCATTAAGGGAAAAATGAATTCCTTCCTGACTCCAAGAATTGGCAATCGGATTAATCCCTGGATCAACATCCTTGCCGTGTATACTTATTTGGTATATCCCTGTATACCTTTCCCATCTAAAAAGATGTCCAACCTTTTTTTGAACAAATCTATTGTATCTGCCATCACAGTCTCCATGGGTAATGAATTTAACATTTTAACTGCCCTTGCTGTAAAGAACCCTTTCCTTTGTTGCTGGTGAAATTTCCTTTCCTCCAAACTTAAGGGATGGCCCGAGTCCTTAGTACTGCCCGTGGGATGAATAGTTCTTTTGAAAGCTCCTTGTATTGTCCCCGAATATATTTGTATATAGTTATCATATCCCCTCTGACGCCTCTTTTCTAACGTAAATAAATCTAATTTAGCTAGCCTCTCCTCATAAATTAGATTGTCCATCCCCTTTATTCATTTGGTGGCTCTTCTCTGCACTCTCTCTAGTTCCATAATGTCTTTTCTTAGGATTGGTGCCCAAAATTGTACTCCATATTCAAGGTGTGGTCTTACTAGTGCTTTGCAAAGGGTCATAATTATGTTTACTTCCCTTCCATCCATTGCCCGTTTGATGCAAGATAAGATCTTGTTTGCCTTTGCATCTACTGCATGACATTGGGCACTATTGCTAAGCCTGCAGTCTACAAGCACTCCTAAATCCTTCTCCATCAAGGATTCCCCCAATATATTTCCATTTAATTTGTAAGTCGCCTTTTTATTCTTGCATCCCAAATGCATAACCTTACATTTATCTGTATTAAACCTCATTTGCCATTTACCTGCCAACGTTTCCAGTCTCTCCAAGTCATTCTGAAGAGAAATTACATCCTGCTCTGATTCTATTACCTTACACAATTTAGTATCATCAGCAAAGATGGAGACTTTGCTCTCGATCCCAACCTCAAGGTCATTAATAAAAAAGTTAAAAAGCAGGGGTCCCAGTACCGATCCCTGAGGTACTCCACACACGACTTTAGCCCAACCTGAAAAAGTTCCATTTATGACAACCCTCTGTTGTCTGTCCTTTAACCAGTTTTCGATCCAGGTCCTTATATTATTACTGAGTCCAACTTTCTTTATTTTGTACACCAACCTCTTGTGTGAAACCGTATCAAAAGCCTTTGCAAAATCTAAGTAGACCACATCAACTGCATTACCCTGGTCTAAATTCCTACTAACCTCCTCAAAGAAACAAATAAGGTTAGTTTGGCAAGATCTATCCTTTATAAATCCATGCTGACTATTACTAATAATTTTGTTTTCCATTAGGTATTCCTGAATATTATCCCGTATTAAACCTTCAAGTAGTTTCCCTACTGACTAAGTCAGGCTTACAGGTCTGTAATTTCCCGGTTGTGATCTAGCTCCCTTTTTAAATATAGGCACCACATCTGCTTTACGCCAATCTTGTGGTACTGAGCCTGTGGAAATGGAGTCCTTGAATATTAAATATAATGGTTTGGCTATTACTGAGCTTAACTCCTTGAGAACTCTTGGATGTATGCCATCGGGGCCAGGTGCCTTATTAACATAATTTTTTTCAAGTTGCTTATGGACTTCTTCCTCAATTAACCAATTGTTCATTAATATGGAGGTTGTGACGTCCTCCTGCGGCACTATTATTGAACTTGATTCTTCCCTGGTAAACACAGAAGCAAGAATTTGTTTAATACTTCAGCCTTTTCCTTATCTCCAATAATAATCTGCTTCCACATCTCACACTGAAAGGGTCCTATATTTTCTTTTCTCATTTTTTTGTCATTAAGGTACTTAAAGAACTTTTTAGGGTTGACCTTACTTTCTATTGCAATCCTTTTTTCATTATCCATTTTTGCTAATTTGATTGCCCTTTTGCAATTTTTGTTGCATTCCTTATAATTCTGATACGATGTCTCCGCCCCTTCTGACTTAAAGAATCTAAACACCTTCCTCTTCTTGTCCATTGAGGTGCAAACCGTCCCTAGAATATAGATGGCACCTCTCAGAAAAGGAGTCCCAGTGCTCTAAAAACCCAAACCTCTCCTTCCTGCACCACTTTCTTAGCCATGCATTAACCTCCCTGATCTCTGACTGTCTCCCTGTGGTAGCGCATGGCAGTGGTAGTATTTCAGAAAATACTACCTTGGAGGTCCTTGCCATAAGCTTTTGGCCTAGGTCCCTGTAATCATTTTTTAGGACCCTCCATCTTTGTCTAACTTTGTCATTGGTTCCAATGTGTACAAACCCCGCATATACTGTATGGCTATTTCCCCTGGGGAGTTGAAATAATGAAATCACTTACTCCATGTTGTACTCAATCCGGGTGAGCATGCTCCAGGCTGTGGAGGTAGATAGACGAAGAACCTCTTTATATATATATATTTCTTTATACAGGTTTTTAATTCACTTATATATGTTTTGCTTTTTGTGTCTTGTCTTTACCATATGAGGGTCGTCATTGCGCATGTGTGTAAAGTTTGAGACCCAATTCCCGGCGTGCACCTATTCCATGACTGTGTGAACCGCCCCTATTCCATTGGGGGTGGAGGGATTGTACCACACAGAGAAAGAAGTGACGTCACGTCCGGTTTCGGGTCCCTACTTAAGGTATGTTTGTTAAGTAATAGCACTCTTTGACAAAGCCCCGTAGGTGAAACGCGTTAGAGCGGACAGGGGATCTATTCCCCTCTTTTATTCTATTTTTTGCTATGGATTAATAAAGGCATTTTTGTTTAGCACAGTCCAGCGCAGCACAGTCCATACATATATGGTATATATATATATATTTCTTTATACATTTTTTTAATTCACTTATATATGTTTTGCTTTTTGTAATTGTGTGGGTGACCACGCGAAATGCGTAAGAGTGTCCTCTTACTGTTTTTAATGTGCCTTTAATAAATTTTTGCACCTAGATCTTTTTTGCAATACTGGTCATATGTTTTTCAATAGCAGTTGGACCGCCGTCTACAACCAATTGCATGCTGAAATCTTTTGGTAGGAGCATGCCGACAGCACCAGGATCTCCACACGGTCAGCAGCGAGTAACTTTATCATATATGTTACTTCATTTATGTGATCATCCAGTTCCTATATAACCACTTTGACTACCACATAAAATATACCTATTGCAGGCCAGTGGGAGTCCCCAGATAGTGGTGTTTAAAGGCACAACAGTGTGTGGATTTTGGAGTCCTGAGTTCAACAAGCTGTCTCTGTTTGGAGAATTATGAAGATTTAAATGTCATAATAGACATCTCTAATACATGGACATTTCCTGGTCAGCATCGCTAGGGGTATTTCCTCTATTTTTCCTTGCTATAAGTAAAAACATGAAATCTTAATCTAAAAATCACCACATTGCATCTTACAATTAAACCAGCAGCTAGACAAATGTATATCAAATGTCACACAATTGCATTGAGTGTGTACATGATGCAATTAATCTGTGCATCATGTAACACTATGCAAAATCAATTTCAAAATAAAATACTGTCAACTATGAACAATGTCCCCTAACCACCAATGCCATCCACAAAATCAAATAGAAACTAAGCAACATAAATACATTTACCATCAATCAATTAATCAATTTCCTAAACCAATTCAATACAATCCAAATCAATTATAAAATTCACTATTCAATTCCTAAAGCCAAACCATTGCCAAATAAATTCTAAGTCAAAGTAACCACCATCATTCCAATCTAACTACTAGAAATAAACCATTAAAAATTACATATTACTAAATACAGATTACATTACACACACCAATGTATAAATAAAGCTGCTAAATACATTTGTAATACATGAAAAGAACATAAACATTAGCAAAACAATCAATTAATATCCCTGTATGTACATCCATATAGATAGATATACATAGCATACATGGGGATATAATAGAGCATAAAAAACAATGCATTTACATCCAAAAATCACATAGAATACACCCATTCTGTGTCCCTGAATGTATGTATAGCCATATGGACATAGATCAATACAGGGGCATTAATTGGAAAATAAAAAATAAAACACATGAATAAAAAATAAAAAAAACCTGTAAAAGTTAAAATAATAAACTTTTCTTTTGTTTACTTGCAATTAGATGCCCACTCACCGAAATCCAGGGGACACGGAAGCACTGGAACAAATCCAAAGGTAACCATGAAATAATAAACCCTTACAATACACAACGGTGTCTTCTTTCTTCTATTTGTAAACCTTTCTGTCAGTCTTGGGGTCTTCTTTTCTTCTTTGGGGTCTTCTCTGTCTTCTTCCATCTTCTTACGCCACGCCCATCTTATCTTCTTAGGGGGGAGGTCTTCCCTCCTCGGCGTCTGGCTTCAAAATGAGATGACATAGGCTTTTATAGGCCTATGAGATCACATTTTGGTCAAATGTTTCCCACGGCCCGAAAAAGATATGATTTGTGAAAAAATAAAAATAAATTATGACATCATTTAAAGGCAATGACGCCAGCCAATCAGAATGACTGAGCTTCAATTGCTTTTAAGATGATGTCATCAAAACAAAGATGGCCGGCGACACATGGACAGTAGCCAATCAGAGCGTGGGAACGAAATCCCAACTCTGATTGACTCTTGTAGACCATGTAACAGAGGCTTTGTTTCAGGGCAAGAGACCCCCTGCTTCCCGAGTTACAGGGCAAAGTATGGGGCATCGGTGCCAGTGTCGCCGCCATCTTTATAGCGTCCCCGTCACGTCTTGGACACTATAAAGATGGCGGCGACACAGGCACCAATGCCCCATACCTTGCCCTGTAACTCAGGAAGCAGGGGGTCTCTGAGCCAGAAATCAATGCGGTTCAGCTCAAGGGACCCCCTGCTACGGCACACAATTATTAAAATGTACATTAATGCAGCTTCATTACCATTGTAGATAGCCGCTACGGTAAGGAATTATTGTTTATTGATATTTGTGTTCTGACAGTAGTGTAGATGTGTAGGGGGTCTCCAGAGCTGAACCGCATTGGTTTCAGCCTCGGGGACACGCTACTTCAGGAGATACAGGCCCCGTTATGGGGTGCCGGTATCCCCTGCAGAATTTAAATGTCCCGGTCACGTGACGCGGAAGCTTTCAAAGTGCAGGGTAAACCGGCACCCCATAACGACGCCTGTATCTCCTGAAGTAGGGGGTCCCCGGACCTGAAACCAATGAGGTTTAGCTCTGGAGACCCCCTGCTCATGTACACTATTATTAAAATGTATTTATTTTGTGTACGATCGCCTGTAACAGCCTTGCATGGAGATACAGAATCTCCATGCAAATGTTATATGCGGCTTTTTTTTTCTATCAGCTATCGTACGTGAAGTTTAAGAACGCTAGCAGGTGAAAAAAAGCAACACGTACGCTGTGGCTGTTTTGAGCACGTATGTTAGAAAATGGGCTCAAGGCCTTAGTGAATCGCGTCTCCGGACTCACTTTTTAACGGACATGCTTTTTTTTTTTTCATCCAGACGCAAAAGCATTGAGCTTAGTGCATAGCCCCAATTGATTGCTAGTTTGGTTATCTACGCCCTCAATGGGAGCAAAGATAACCCCAATGGCAATGAATGAGCACCCTAATACCCATTCCTCTACCCCCAATAACAAACACAGTAATGGGCAAAATCCCTTTTATCCAGATTTGGATAATAGCGCATTTTCCCAGTAAAAATAAAACATTACCCAGACAGCATATAGCAAATTGAAGTTGTACTTACCCCTGCCAGGGTGAAGGCTGTCCTTATCCTCATCTCTGTCCTCCTCGTCCTCTGTGGGCAGCAACATTAAAATGTAAAAACTAACTACAGGCCACTAACCCTTTAATTATCTTAGCGCTTATTAACCGCTATAGTAATTAAGGGTTAACCGCACTCAATACCCACCCAAGTGGCCTAAACCCCTCTCCGGGCAGCTACCCCCACCTGCTCTACCCAGCACAAGTAGCCAAAAATGGCTAATAGCACGTTTGCCCATTTATTTTTAAAACAATATACATACAGGTACACAATAAAATAAAATTTACGTAACTTTACAATACATTACACATTAGCCAATAAACCCATTTTTAGGTTGCCCATTCATTGCCATTGTGGAAATCCATGCCTACAGTGTGGGCATGGTTTACCACAGTAACAATGTGTTTATTGGCTAGTGTGCAATTTATTGTATTGTTCTGTACAGTAAATGTTATTTTATTGTGTATGTATTTTGTTTTTGCAATCAATTGGGCAAACGTGCTATTAACCATTTTGTCTACTAGTGCTTTTGCCCATTTGTATGTGTGATGATGGGGATAGAGGGGGGGTAGGGTATTTGCCCTGGGGAGGGTGATTAGACCTCCCAGGTGGGTAGCAGTCAGAGTTAATCCCTTAATTACTATAGTGGTTAATTAATGCTAAGGTAATTAAGGGGTTAGTGGCCAGTAGTTAATTTTTAAAATTTTAATGTTGCTGCCCATGGAAGACAGGGAGGACGAAGAAGAGGATGAGGTTGGCTTTCACCCTGGCAGGGGTAAGTAATATTTTATTTACTATACACTGGCGACACACTTTATTCGAGCTCGGCTAGTCCCACGAATTCGGGTATACCCGGGTGTATTGAGGTTTGTGACTGTTTTCTGCCCGAGTGCATTGGGTTATTTTCCAGGCAGGGATTGAAGCATTTTATTCCCGCTGGCTGCAATACTGCACAGTATATATATATATATATATATACTGCATTACAATTCATGAATTTATGCCATCTGGTAGACACGCGAAGCATTGCAGCCTATTAAATCCTAATCATTATCATTTAACAGATCAGCCGCCCGTCAGCCAGGCATGAACCCAGGCTGGGAAGGCAAACGCAACGGGGCTTGTCAGAGGTGAGGAGCGGCGCATTCCAGGTATCTGCCAGGTACATACTGGGTATTTGCTCGAATAAAGTGTGTCGGTGCAGTATGTTGGCTGGTTTATTGTTTTATTTTTAATGGGCAAGTGCGCTATTATCCAGATCTGTTTAATAGGAATTTTGCCCATTACTGTACTGTATGTGTTGGGGGTAGGTGGGCTGGGTAGTAGGGTGCCCATTAATTGCCATTGGGGTTATCTTTGCTCCCATTGTGGGCACAGCTAACCAAACGGGTAATCAATGGGTGTATTGAATAGTATTGATTGTTGTATATTATTTAAATGTTTCTTGGGGGTTGAGAGGGTGGGTGATGCAGGTATTTGGCCAGTGGTGGGTGTTTACGCCTACCGGATGGGTAGCGGGATGAGTTAACCCCTTCATTACCTTAGTGGTAGTAACTGCTAAGGTAATTAAGGGGTTTACGCCTCCTACAACCCTCCCGGTAGGCCTAAACACCCACCCTGGGCAACTCCAACCTTCAACCACCCCCTCTACCCCCACCAAATCGGGCACTGGTCTTTAACCCCTTCATTATCTTAGCAGTTAGCCACTAAGTTAATGAAGCAACCTGCAAATGTATTTTTATTACATAAGATGGAAGCAGGAGATCTCTGGAGCTGATATTAATGCATGTCAGCTCTGGAGAGACACGACGTCAAACCGATCTAGTAAAAATACATATTTTCTTCAGAGTCAACTCGCTGATCACCTGAAGTGGCGAGATCATAACCTGCGAGTTGCCTGCAAGTTGTAACCATGATGTGCATCTCAGAGCTACCTGAATAGCGCATTTTAAAAAAAAAATGGGAGTTTGAGCTTGTTTTGAGCTACCACTTGTTTGAGATTGTGAGAGTGCTGCCGATCAAGAACAAGCAGTTTATAGCGAGTTTGGCATGTTATCCAAGCTTTCTGAATAGCTAAAACTCGCTAGAAAAGTGTTCAAAACTGAATGGAAGTTTACTGAATAGGCCACATAGTCTTAAAAGAAGCAATCCAAGAACGCAATGTTTTTGCTATTTTTATTTTTTTTATATAGCATTGAAGCAGGGGGTCTCTAGAGATGAGTCCCATTCATTTCAGCTCCAAGGACCCCCTACTTCTTGACATACACACCTCCAAAATAGTTGCCGGTAGCTGCTCCTAATCTGCATGCTCTCTTAAAGACTCTGGGCCTCATGCAGTAAGCCCCGATACAAAATTTTCGGCAAGAATTGCGAAAATGTTTTTTTTGGGCGATTTGCCCTCGCAGTATTCAGTAAGGGCCGAATCCTTCCGATCCCTGCTGAAGCACTGCGAAAGCAAAGCTGCCGATGACCTGTGGCGATACAGCCTGGCTACCGATAAGGCTCCCGATAGGCCTTTGGTGCCGATAGATGTTTTCAGCTGAGAGAGACAAGCCGCTCTCTTAGCGCAAACATCGGCACCAAAAAAAGTATTTAAAAACAACTTTTATTCATAGTGTACATGTGCAGGGGGTCTTCGGAGCTGAACCGCGTTGGTTTGAGGTCCGGGGACCCCCTGCCCCCCGAGATACAGGCCCCTTTATGAGGTGCCGGTATCCCTCGGCGTTTCAAGGTCCCGATCACGTGACCGCGACCTGTAAACAAACCAGAGGGATACCGGCACCCCATAAAGGGGCCTGTATCTCGGGGGGCAGGGGGTCCCCGGACCTCAAACCAATGCGGTTCTGCTCCGGAGACCCTCTGCACATGTACAGAATAAATAAAACACACACACATCAATAAAGACTCGTTCCTTACCTTGGCGGCTATGTGCAACGGTAATGAAGCAGCATGAATGTCTTTTTAATTATACTGTACAGTGAGCAGGGGGTCCCCTGAGCTGAACCGCATTGCTTTGTGGAGCAGGGACCCCCTGCTTCCCGAGTTACAGGCCCCGGTATGTGTCATCGGGTGGCAGTGTCGCCGCCATGTTTATAGCGTCCCCGCAATAAACATGGCGTCCACACTGTAACCGATGGCCCAAACCGGGGCCTGTAACTCGGGAGGCAGGGGGTCTCTGAGCCACAAATAAATGCGCTTCAGCTCAGGGGGCCTCTTGCTTCCGCACAATATTATTAAAATACATTAATGCTGCTTCATTACCATAGCGGATAGCCGCTAAGGCAATGAAGGGGTTAACGCATAGTAGCATGTTTATTGGGGACAAATGCCCCCAATAAACATAGCAGCAATACACAACATACAGTATAGTAATGGGCAGAATGACTATTATCCACAAATGGATAATAGTGCAGTTGTCCATTTACAATACATACACAACAATAAAGACTTTAAATACATATAGCACTCACCCATGTCCCACTGCCACGATGAAGGCCATCCTCATCTTCATCCTGCCCATGCCCCATCCGCTTCTGCAAAACAAACACAAGAATTACAACATCCAAATTAATGTCCCCTAACCCCTTAATCACCATAGCGGTTATTAACCGCTACAGTTATTAAGGGGTTAAGCCACCATCACCCACATACCCTCCCCCACAAAGCCCCCCAACCACCCTCACCCAATACCCACAGGGGAGTCCTACCAAATACCCTTGGGCCTAATACCCCCTCCCCCAGCACATACAGAACAATAATGTGCCAAATAACTATTATCCACATAGGGATAATACATTATTTGGCCATTATTAAACACATTCAATACCGTTAAAATGTAAAGAAAATTGAACTAACCTCATCAATAAGAAGTCTCCGTCGCCAGCATCATCCTTGGGGTCCGTTGCCAACATTAGTAATAGCCACAACATTTGAATATCATTAACATAACACTGAACCCCTTAATCACCTTATCGGGTACTAACCTGAAAGGTAATTAAGGGGTGAAGCCATCCTGCAATGCCTACAACAGTTATGCATAACATCCTCAGTGAAATAAAAACCAATTGCCTAACCAAATTCCATTTAATCATTCAATCTGTAGGCTCACATGCCTCATAAAACATTGCATTTACAGTGTATACATGTAGCATAACATGTAAACTGCATGTACACGCTGCAAATCAATGTTAACAATACAATAATCTCACTCAAATCGCCATACATCACAAGAAGTATATTATTTAATCCAATAAACTCACCATCAATGAATTACCACACATCACTTACATCCCTAAACAATTAAAATACCATCCATACCAATTACACAATGAACTAAAGCTATCCTAACAGAGAACAACTTCAAAACATAGTCAAAAGTACACCAACAATTACAATATACTAAAGCGTGGGAACGCCATCCCTACTCTGATTGGCTGGCTTACCATGTGAGTCCGGCCATGTGTCATTTCATGACGTTTTCTTAAAGGCAATAGCAGCAAAGCCATTCTGATTGGCTGTGCTGGCATTGCCTTTAAGTGACGTCATCAATTTTTTTACATCGGCCAAAACACATGGTTTTCACGGCCCAATCAGGGCCGTGGGAACCATATGACGACAAATGTGACGTCATAGGCCTTTAAAAGCCTATGTCGTCTCATTTTGAAGGCAGATGCCGAGGAGGACGGACCTCCTCCTGAAGATTGAAGACCAGGGCGTGGCACCGGACGTCAAGAAGACCCCGGAACAAGGTATTTTAATACAGATTCACTAAGAATAAAACTAGTACAACCCTTGATTGTCATGTTTTATTATTTTAATGTTTAATTTGTTATGTTTTTTTCTTTTATGGGTTCCTGTTCCTGGATCGTGTCGTGGATTGTTTCGTGGATTTCTTCGTGGCTTGCTTCCTGGATTGGTTCCTGCACTTGTTCTTGGATTGGTTCCTGGTTTGGTTCGTGGATTTGTTCCTGGATGGTGTCGTGGATGGTGTCGTGGATTGGTTCGTGAGTAAGCTGATCAACGGGAGTCGGTGGGGGCAAGTAATGGTAAGTTAAATAAAGAAATGTACTTAATGTAACTGTTTTTTTTGTTGCTTTTTCATGTTTTCATTTTTTATAATGCATATCATTTCTTCCCACTGTATGTATGTCTGTATGTATGTGTACAGATATATATACAGGGTAAGAAATGATAGTGTTGTTAAAGCTTCTAATTCTGTATACACTGTAAATTCTGTATACACTGTAAATGCAATGTTTTATGAGGCATGTGAGCCTACAGATTGAATGATTAAATGGAATTTGGTTAGGCAATTGGTTTTTATTTCACTGAGGATGTTATGCATAACTGTTGTAGGCATTGCAGGATGGCTTCACCCCTTAATTACCTTTCAGGTTAGTACCCGATAAGGTGATTAAGGGGTTCAGTGTTATGTTAATGATATTCAAATGTTGTGGCTATTACTAATGTTGGCAACGGACCCCAAGGATGATGCTGGCGACGGAGACTTCTTATTGATGAGGTTAGTTCAATTTTCTTTACATTTTAACGGTATTGAATGTGTTTAATAATGGCCAAATAATGTATTATCCCTATGTGGATAATAGTTATTTAGCACATTATTGTACTGTATGTGCTGGGGGAGGGGGTATTAGGCCCAAGGGTATTTGGTAGGACTCCCCTGTGGGTATTGGGTGAGGGTGGTTGGGGGGCTTTGTGGGGGAGGGTATGTGGGTGATGGTGGCTTAACCCCTTAATAACTGTAGCAGTTAATAACCGCTATGGTGATTAAGGGGTTAGGGGACATTAATTTGGATGTTGTAATTCTTGTGTTTGTTTTGCAGAAGCGGATGGGGCATGGGCAGGATGAAGATGAGGATGGCCTTCATCGTGGCAGTGGGACATGGGTGAGTGCTATATGTATTTAAAGTCTTTATTGTTGTGTATGTATTGTAAATGGACAACTGCACTATTATCCATTTGTGGATAATAGTCATTCTGCCCATTAATATACTGTATGTTAGGGGGGTATAGGTGTTGTTGGGTATATATATATATATATATATATATATATATATATATATAATTATTTAATTATTTATTTAATTCGTTATTGTGGGGCTGGGGTGTGTTTTATTTATTATTGTGGGTAGTGGGGGTGTGTGAAGGGGGCATTAGCCCCAACGGTGGTTGTTTAGGGCTTGCGGGTGGGTAGCGGGAGGCCTTGACCCCTTCAGGACCGTAGCGGTATTAACCGCTACGGTCCTGAAGGGGTTAAGTGCCCCCGCATCCCCCCCGCAAGTCCTAAACTCACACCCAGGGCCAAATACCCCCCTCACCCATCCCCGCTACCCACAATAACGCTGGCACGGTGGGTTAACCCCATTCATTACCTTAGCGGTTAGCCGCTAAGGTAATGAAGTGGCTTTTAAATGCCTTTTTCCTACCTCGGATGCATGCCGGGGGGCTCCGGTGCGGGTATCAGCTCCGGAGACCCCCGGCATCAATCACAGGCAGGAAAAAGGGCTGATTTTGTCCTAAGTGTCGCCCTTGCCGATGCTTCTCCTTCAGCAAGTTGCCAACTTTAGTTGGCGGGCTGGATTGGCCATAAAATCTCCAATCTGGCCTGCCGATCAGCACCGAAAAGCTGATCGGGGCTTACTGAATTCAGACAGGAAAAAAAAGTCCCGATAAGTGGCTTATCGGCAGCCGGGTGGCGGAAATTTTTTTTTCGGAAGAAAAGTTGCCGATAATTCCCACTTATCGGGGCTTACTGAATCAGGAGGGCAAAAAACGGCTATAAAATGCCGAAAAAGCCTTATCGGGGCTTACTGCATGAGGCCCTCTGTCTGATCATGGCAACAAACTTGCTAGCTTCTTTACATTTACCACTGTGTGAATTCTATCTGCATTTACATGCTGATTTAAAGACTCTAGTAATTGCAACATAGTTGCTGGCTTTTTTTTTATCATGGTTTGATTTTTAATCAACTGGGGTTTTTTTTTTTTTAACATTAAAAGGGTATTGCACAATTGTAGTATGTTTGTGTTTTCTTCTGCCCACTGTTCTCATAGTTTCTTCAGATTGCAACAAATACCCAGAGCGCTTTACACAGGACTATACCTTTCACATTTATATAACATTGAGAATGAACTTGTTTTAAAGTGGTGTTTGTTCATTTGTTACAGATGCAGCGGCTGTTATTCGAACACTTCATATATTGTATACCTTGGAATACCCACGTCATGGAGCATGATTTCTTCCAACCGTACCGCCTTTAGACGCGAGTGCAGAAAATGGCATTTTAGTGTTTTGTTTTATAAACACCTGAAATTGACACAGTTGCACAGTACTGTACACATTACAATTCATTCATTTCATTGCACACAAAGAAACAGAATCCGTGAAATTCAAACAAAGCAACCGCAATAAACATTGGCCGCGTGGAATACAGCAGCGCACATGAAAACGGCTCAGTGATTTGTTCCAATAACGTTCTCTGCATCTGTATGTGTTTATTGCATCTTTAATTCCCAATTTCCATCATTTCCAAATAGTTATTCCCAGGAACTGCTCTGTGTGTTAGCACAATTAGGTCACCCTAGTTGCATGACATTAGGGATAATTAGGTTTTCTATATTGAGAACCACATAGATATTGCCGAATTGGCCAGTTTGCCACCGTGGACTAGGTGAATAGAAATGACAAAATAGTAGGCTGTGATTGCTTTATCACTAATCTTTGGAGTTTATTGAATAGCATTTGAATAGTTAATTTAGGAAAAAGTACTAATTTGCATATTAATGAGCATTTTGCCAAAGATACATTTGCAGAATTAATTTCTGCTGCTTCAACCTCTTTACCCTTTATTAGAGATTTCAGCAATTTTCCATAATTTTATGGTGAAAAAAAATGACAACGCCCTCTCATTAGCGTTTATTGATTAGGGTTGCATATGTGTCAAGATGTGACTAGACACTGCAGTGTCAAATGTACTGTAAAATATGAAACTTGCTAAAATGATCCAGAAGTAGATTCTTGCTGAAATCTACTATGGTGGAATTTTTCCAGCAGGAAAAAAATATTTGAAGTCTGTTGCCCGTAGGAGAGAAAATGATCCAATAATTATAAATATGAAAAGGGCAAATTCTGGACTTTTGCCTCATACCATTGTAACACGTGTTCTCCCCCCACCCCCCCAACCTCACTTAGAGGCCAGTGTATGGGAAAGGAGCACATTACCTCGCTGTTTGGTGCTTCACCTGTTGGTTCACAGAAGGTCTGAGTGTTCTGCTGCTTGATGTTATGAGACTGGCCGTGACTGGCTCTTACAGGATTCTGGTTCATCTTGGGGTTATCAGCACCTCCAGTAGCGATGGCTCCCACAAGTGTAGGCGTCAACTCCCATCACTACACAAATACCTTCACCCAGCCCAGGAACTGGCACCTTTGGCTGAGGTATAATTGCAGGGTCTTTATTCAGCATTAATCAGCTTAGCAGCATACTCTTCTGCATACGCCCCAGGACTTCTGGCCAGTGCTTTACTTCCACTGCTACAGGTGGTCTTGACTAGCCAGCCAAGTGATCAAGCTTACCCCACAATGGGTAAGACTCACAGTTACCACCATCACTTCACCCTAGTTCACCCTAGCCAGGGATCAGGGAGGAACACACTCCTGCATCCTCTCTCTCCAAGGTGGAGAGGAAGAATTCTACATCCTCTCTCTCAGGGGAAGAGGAAGACTCCCCTAACTTTAGCCTACTCCCCTTAAAAACTTCTGGAAGGGGCGGGCTCATGGACTGTACCCACCTACAAGGGGCTGTACACAGGCCATGAGTCACCACCTACCTTCCTTCACTTTCTTGTGAAGCAAGAAGGGGGGGTCAAGGGCCCACAGATTAACCTGCTAATGCCTGGATCTTGTATACACAACTTGGGATCTACCGCTCACCATAATATACATATATACATTGTATCTTTATATATATACTTTTCCTGCCGGTGCAAAGAGGATAGCGTGAACAGACAAAAACATACAAAAGGAGGCAAAGAGTCCTCCTCAAAGATCCTCATTCACTGCACACAGAGCTAAGAATAAATAACAAGGTTTGAATACCAGATATATGAGGGGTTCAGTTAGCCATAAAGTACAGGTAAGCAATCGCTCCCAACATTGTGAGAGGACATTACCACTAAAAGCCATGTGGCAAAAATAATAAATCATTTAATAATATTCAAAATGACGCACAACATAAAGCGCATGCTCTAAACTAACTTAAAAACAATTAAAATGTAAATGTAACAGGTGACAGTCAAATGTATAGCAGTCAGGGGCAGTTACCACCTAAATCTTGAGTTAAATCTCTCAGCACATAAATGGTTAATAAAGGACGAAACAAATTCAAACTCAATAAAGAAATAACTAATACTGAGTTAGTCTCTACTCTAGATGGTACACTGATATTTGCAGGCTGTGGTGTAAGTTTGAAACCATTGTAGTGTGTAGTAGGATTGAAGTGGACAGCCAGATGCAGCCAAACAATCAATTATCTCTTTAACTCTGTTTGGGTGATCCCACAGAGTCTGCCGCAAAATGCCACTCCACAAGCCGTCAAAGATAAATGCTGCACAAACCTAATCACTCACACAGCACGGCACCTACATGTACCTGCTAATCCAGATACATCCGTGAATACTGAATATTAGGCAACCCGCGGTTCTTATAAGCAGCAGGGCACCAACATGTAGCTTTTGATCCAGATTGGTATGTAATTAATAAGTCATTCACAGCCCGCAACTCCCCAATGTTAGGACTGATCTCACCCGATTACTGCCTCCTTCACGACGTCAACGCGATGACGTCATGCCGACGTACGTTTCGAGCGTAAGGTGACCAGCGCTTTCTCAAGGTGGGAGGTGTTTGTGCAGAGCAGCGCTGTCCTCTTATATATGCTGCTACCGAGCGATTTAAAGTGTCTGTACCTCCCTCTTAAAGCTGTAAACAGCTAAATGAACCTCATAGATGTTAAAATGGTATACCTATTCAGTGTTTGTAGTGGGATAAAATGGTAGTGTGTTTATTCCAAGTGGCCTACCCGGTTATAAATGTATCCACCTACTAATAACCTAGTACAATACTTAAAGTCTATATTCAAGATGATAGACAAGGTCAATTGGGCATGGCAAAGCCAAGAATACGTATACACATTGCAGTTAAAACTAATAGAGTTGTTGTTGTACAATAAGGGTCCACATATACAGTTATTCAGAATTTATAGCCTGTATAGTGAGTCTTTATTTCTAGGAGACCAGTGTATGTTAAATATATCTACCTAGTTATTGATCTAAAAGGGTGTACAGGGTACAGTATACTGGCAGGTAAATAACAGAATTTATGTTGTGCGTCATTTTGAATATTATTAAATGATTTATTATTTTTGCCACATGGCTTTTAGTGGCAATTGTCCTCTCACAGTGTTGGGAGCGATTGCTTACCTGTACCTTATGGCTAACTGAACCACTCATACTGCACCGACACACTTTATTCGAGCAAATACCCAGTATGTACCTGGCAGATACCTGGAATGCGCCGCTCCTCACCTCTGACAAGCCCCGTTGCATTTGCCTTCCCAGCCTGGGTTTATGCCTGGCTGACGGGCGGCTGATCTGTTAAATGATAATGATTAGGATTTAATAGGCTGCAATGCTTCGTGTGTCTACCAGATGGCATAAATTCATGAATTGTAATGCAGTATATATATATATATACTGTGCAGTATTGCAGCCAGCGGGAATAAAATGCTTCAATCCCTGCCTGGAAAATACCTCAATGCACTCGGGCAGAAAACAGTCACAAACCTCAATACACCCGGGTATACCCGAATTCGTGGGACTAGCCGAGCTCGAATAAAGTGTGTCGCCAGTGTATATCTGGTATTCAAACCTTGTTATTTATTCCTAGCTCTGTGTGCAGTGAATGAGGATCTTTGAGGAGGACTCTTTGCCTCCTTTTGTATGTTAATGCCTGGATCTTAACAGGACTTACATAGCAGATACACTATGTGGGGAGAAACAGGTACGGCTGGACATACCCTGGACATACCCTGTTACACCATAATTTTGCAAAGTTGTGAACATTCACATAAATTCGCCAAGCTATAACAACTATTTATGCACTGGAAATTCTAGTAAGAAAAGTGTCAGTTTCAGCAAATTTATTTAAAATTCTTTACTGTAAATACCATATATACTGTAGGGCACAGAGAGAGAGAAAAACAACATTACCGCATTGGTGTTTGAAATGTCTATGGATGGGAATTGAGAGTCTACTGGCCTAAGGCAAAGTGTGTACAGGCAGATAGTATTTTTAATTGCCATACTAAGAATCAATTATCCCCAGTTTAACTTTCCATCTGCTTGTAATCATATCAATAACATTAAAACAGAGGGTGAGGGAATATTGTATAAGAAAGTGATTGCTCTTATTACAGTTCCTACCTCAATAATCAGCATGGAGCTGAAGATGATGATTACTGACAGACGTTAAACAGTGAAAGAATGGAGGAATATCCAGAAAAACATGCCTCAACCACTGAGTGTGCAAGGGCCCAGTTAGGCATTGACTACTTCTACTGAGTGCTCAACTGAGGACAAGGATCCTGAGTATCCGGCCATAATTCCCATAGAGTGTGTAAAGGAACCCCCAGCACCAGCTGTTACAGTGCATGTGAGAGAACTATTAGATTTCTCCTCAGCAATACAAACAGTAGATGATCATATACAGTATGCTTGTATTTGTGTAAGTTTAAAAAAAAACAAAAAACAACTTCAACAGCAAAATGGTGGATATATGTGAATAAAAATATTTCCTGAAACTTTCACAAGTATGCTAATTTCTTTAAAAAGGTGTTCAAAGTGAACTGCAAGACTTTCACAAATGTCTAACTACTATATTACCCTGTTAACTCTTCTTAATGTCTCCTACTGTACCTCTATTTACACAAGATATAATACGATTCGCCTTAACTTTGCGCGTCACTTGGAGCGGGTGGATTGTGGCCTAAGCGATCGCAGTCAAGTGCAGCACAGAGGGAATTTACTTATAAGGATTAACACAGTGGGAGTCCCTGCTTCTAATTGGGACTCCCGCTGTGTTTGTCCTACCAGGCTGCACCAGTCTGGAAGAGTTGTGCAGAGAAAGCAGAGAGAAGCGGTCCCTCTTTCTGTCTCCCTGCACAGCTCTTACAGGCAATTGCGCTGTTTAAATTTTTATTACATAGGATTGAAGCAGGGGGTCTCTGGAGCTGAACCTCATTAATGCCAGATCCGCAGACCCCTTGCTTCCCAAAGTGCAGGCCCCTGTTTTGGGTGCAAGTATCTCCTGCAAGTTTAAATGTCCCACGTCAAGACCCATGTTACCGGGACTTTTAAACTTGCACCTCATATGGGGGCCTGTACCTTGGGAAGCATGGGGGTCCTCGGACGTAAAAGTAATGCAGTTTAACACTGGAGTCCCATGCTTCAATCCTATGTAATACAAAAAATATAAAAGCAGAGCTTCATTACCTTAGTGGCTCACCACTAAGGTAATGAAGGAGTTAAACAGCAATACATGGTTTGTTGGTGGTAGTGGGGGTGAGTGAAGGTTGTATATGCCCTGGTGAGGCCTCCCAGGTGGGTACATGGAGAGGTTAACCCCTTAAATAACATAGTGGTTATGACCTGCTAAGGTTAATAAGGGGTTACTGGCCATTAGCTAGTGTTTTAGTGTAAATGTTGGTGTCATTGAAGAGGAGGATGAACACAGCCTTCATTCTGGCAGGTGTAAGTACTACTTTTATTTACTATAGGGTGGCTGGCTATTAATTGCTTTGGAATTGGAAAAAGCGCTATTAGCCAGATGTGGTGGGGGTGTGGAGTGAAGGTGTTTGTTGGAGGTATTTGGGGTGGGTAGTAGGGTGACCATTGATTGCCAATTTGAATATCTGTAAATAACCACAGTGACAATCAATAGATTAAATGGTTAGTGTTTGTTTTGATTGTTTATTTTTTTTTCAATGTAATTATATTGTGCAATACTTTACAGTATATATGAATTGGCAAACGTGCTATTAACCAATCTGGATAATAGGGCTATTGCCCATTCCTGTGTGTGGTGTTGGGGGTAGATGGGGTGGGTGAAGGGGGTAGTTCCCCAGGGTGGGTGGTTAGGCCTTCCGGGTGGGTAGCGGGATGGGTTAACCCCTTAATTACCTTAGCAATAGTAACTGCTAAGTTAATTAAGTGGTTACTCGTGTTTTAATAGTTGGACATCGGCTCTCTGCAAAGTTGCTGAAGACAAAGAAGAGGAGGACGACATTCATCCTGGCAGGGGTAAGTAAAACATGTATTAATATAATTTGTATTTTATTGTACTGTACTGTATATTTGAATAGGCAAAATCCTTTTAGCCATATTTGGCTAATAGGGCTATTTCCCATTCCTGTATTGGATGTTGGTAGAGTGAGGGTGAAGTGTTCCCTAGTTTGCGTGGTTAGGCCTCCTGGGCAGTAGGGGGAGGGTTAGCACCTTAATTACCTTAGTGGTAGTTACTGTTACGGTAATTAAGGGATATACTCTTCCCGTAACACTCCCGAAAGGCCTAACAACCAACCCTGAAGAAACTACAATCTTCATCCAGCCCCTGTATCACAAAGAAACTGGGTACTGCTGTTTAACCCCTTAATTACCTTAGCGGTGAGACACTAAGGTAATGAAGCTCTGCCTTATTTAATTTTATTTACATAGGATTGAAGCAGGGGGTCTGCGGAGCTGAAACGCATTACTTTCAGGTCCAAGAACCACCTGATTCCCAAGGTAAAGTCCCCAGTAGGGGGTGCCGATATCTCCTGCAAGTTTAAATGTCCCGATCATGTGGGCTATGGCGCGGGACAATTAAACTTGCAGGAGATACCGGCACCCAATACGGAGGCCTGTACCTCAGGAAGCAGGTGGTCCTGAAATTAATGCGGTTCAGCTCAGGAGACCCCCCTGCATCAATCCTATGTAATAAAAATAGGGCAATCACCTGTAAGAGCTGTGCTGGAAGACAGAGAGAGGGACCGCTTCTCTCTGCTCTCTCTGCACAGCTCTTCCAGGCTAGTGCAGCCTGATTGGATTAATGTAGCAGAAGTCCCATTCATTATCAGGGACCACTGCTGTGTTAATCATTATGGGAAATTAGTCTACTGGGATTTGGGCATGGAGAAAATGTCATCAGGCCACAGCCAGGCTCTCTTCAGCTGCAGTTTCCTTGCGCTCAAATTGATATTGTTACAGCTTGTGTTTTGAACAATTGAAAAAACACTTTCCCTGTAACAAAGACTTTAAAAAAATGAATACCTTTAAAAAAAAACCCCAACAATTTTGGCTTGAAGAAAGGTGTAATTCTATGCCAAAATTGTCAAATCTATAACATCTAAACAAGAGTACCCTTTTCTTGCTATGATATCTAACAAGCTCCTTCTCACCCTATGTTCAAAACCAGTCTGAAAGTACATTTTGTTAACAAAGCATTTCAATAACTTAAACACTGCAATGACTATTGATACCGTACATACCTTTGAAGATTATTTTAGCTACAGTATGCTCTTTATCATTGCATTTACAGTACACATAATCTTAGTCTCTAACCTTTCTAAAACACCATTTAGATTATACAGTATGGTCTTCAGTGCAGGGACTTCCTTTCCCCAATGTACTTATCCCAACTTTGCATTATACAGTATTCCCCCATATCACATTTTTATTATTATTAATAATATTATTATCATTTATTTATAAAACGCCAACATATTCTATGGCGCTGTACAATATGTGTCATGATGTCATAAGAGAAAGTTGTTGGCCAGGAGAGAGATTAGGAAACATGTTGATTGGCAAGCAGTAGTAAGGGTTATTTAAGAAGAAACACAGTGTTCAGTGGCCTATTATTAGGCCAATTGGCAAGTGTTATGGTATATATCATTGATAATTTCTATCTTAATATTAGTAAAAGTGAGGAATGTATTATTTTACACTATTGGAGTATGCTTTAATGCAATAGTTATGTTCTGTGATCAGCAGCAGTATACTGTAGAATGTGCTGCTGTTTGAATCAAATTACACAGAGGGTAACAAAAATTACACACAGTGGCTGACTGATCAACTCCCTACAGTATGTGTATGTGTATATGCTCTACTAGTCCTCTTCACTATACAGTATTTTCAGGTCCTCTATGTACTGTACACCACTGTCTTATATTATATATTTAGCTCAATTAAATTATTAAAGTTGACTTGCCACTAATCCTGTTACTCATTACTTAAAGTTCTTATTACTATAGTAATTACATACAGAATATTATTAGGTTGAATATAATTACCTTATCTCAATATATAGCAATAGCTACTCCTTGGGTTGTTGATTAGTAGATCCAGTTGATATGTCAAGCCTTACTTTATTTTTCAACTTTGCACTAGTATTAATTATCGCTTAATTTTTGTTTCATTTTATATTATATAATTATTTTTAAATATGTAAATAAATGTTCAGTTTTAAGATCTGTGTCACATATATTCTATTGTAAAATACAGTATACTGTACTATTGAAATATGTTTTTTTCAAAGCTGTTCTTAGCTGTAACATTGACTTTTGTGAACATATTTCACATTTTCTATGAGCATAAACTTATATAAAATTGCTTTTCAATGTAACAATTGAACAGTAGATGGAACTTTAAACACAATGTACATTAGGAAGCTGGAGTAATTTAAGAAATAAATCAATAAGCAGCATTAAGATAGCTGCGGATTCCTTCCCCCAATTGAGTCAATGTACTAATAGTATATTTTACAATTTTCTGTGTGTCAAAACTTTAGTACTAAGAACTAGTATAAACCTTAATAAACTGTGCTGCCGGTGTACAGTACAGTATATAAATGTATATAAAGTATATTGTAAGGTTGTAATGTTGCTTCATTTATGATGCACAGTTTGAAGTTTGACGCACTGCATCATGTTAAAACCTGATAGATACAATTTAATTTAAACAGAATGATGTGTATTTTTTATTTATACAGGTTATGCAACGGAATCCGTTCTTGAAGTAGTGTTGGATAGTGAAACCGTTGTAAGTGAGTCCCATGTTAATCAGTGACGTTGAGCGTTGGATAATGTATTCAGGCGTCTAAAAACGTCCCTTAAGCTTTGTTCCCGCTGCGGCCAGTGGCGCGCGCGGCCGCGGTCCACCAGCTGCTTGCCTCTGGTCTGGATGTCCCCGCTGGCTCCTTCCGGCGTAGCTGACTGCGTGCTGTGACGCGTCAGCCAGCTGGAGCTACAAGGAGCTTGTGGTTTCGGTGAGTGCCACGTCACGTGACACGCAAGGCAGCCAATCCGATTCCCCCTCTGCTCCGATTCCCCCCTCTGCTCCGATCACTCCCTGCTCAGATTTCCCCCCTCTGCTCCGATCCCCCTTCCGATTCCCCCGTGCTCCAATTCCCCCCTCTGCTCAGATTTCTCCCCCTACTCAGATTTCCCCCCCCTCTGCTCCGATCCCCCCTTCCGATTCCCCCGTGCTCCGATTCACCCCACCCCGTGTGTATTTGTGTGTGTGTGCGAGTGCCTGCGTGCCTGTGTGTGAGAGTGCCTGTGTGTCTGTGTGTGCGAGTGCCTGTGTGCCTGTGTGTGCGAGTGTCTGTGTGCCTGTGTGTGCGAGTGCCTGTGTGCGAGTGCCTGAGTGCCTGTGTATGTGAGGGGCTGAAGGGCTGAGGGGCTGAGGGGCTGCGGGGCTGTGTGATGGTCCCGCGCCCTCACGTCATGGCCGCGCCCCCCACCCATTTTGGCCACATTCCCCCGCACTGAAAAAAATTCACTTCAGACCACAGATCACAGTCCAATGAATTGCACGCGCCGCCGGCAAGCAAGGCGGCGTGCGGGCGCGTGCAGCAGGGCCTTAGCCTTAGGGTTGAATATGTAATCCGTTGTAAAGTGCAACGGATAACGAGCACTATCTGTAACTAATATTAGTAAATACAAGTTATTAATGTAATATTATTTATAATTGCCAAACTGTCATAATTACATTTTTTGTTAACCTATATAATGAAAAAGCAGTGTTTCGTCATATACATTTTTGGTTGATACATAGAAACTTACAGTAATTCTGCTATAACAATGTAAAAAGACGTTTTAGGATTTACGCCATGGTAACTTGATGGACAATTTTGATACAGATTGAGCAATTTTTTCGGCGCACAATTTTGTTTTAGTAACTACCATTTACATCTGTGCGTCATGCTCATCCCATGTGTGTGCACCGATATACTTTACTTAAAACATTTTTGAAGCTAAAGGTGCACACTGATGGAAAAAAAGTTTAGTATATTGCGCAGGCGTGTAATACAATTTGTAAGTTCCAATCAGAAATGTTACACCGAAACCTATATTTGCTAAACTTAGTGTATATGTTATATACTGTATCATGTAATCTTCAACAGCCAACGAATATGTGGCCTGGTGATGAATTAATGGAACAGGAAAAACAATAGTGGCATTAATCAGGCATTATTTAATGGAGGAATGAGTTATGAGGTTTTTGCTGTTGACAAAAAAAATTAGGTCAAATAATTTAGCATTAACAATTAAGAAATTAATATAGAATCCATAAGACAACAGCAGGAAACAACCCATATTTTCTGTTTTGTAGAAATATTGTACTGTTTTGATTTGTACTGTAGCTGTTCCAATGAGATAAATCACTAGAATGAGTGTGGCTATGTCTCTGGAATTAAATTGTTACTGTTACCCTGAACTATTTTGCTTGTTTAGAGTTATTTTGGAATGAGAATATCAGAAAAATGTTCTCAGTCAGATGACATGTCTTAGTGTCTGGGATTTAACCCATTGAGTAATGAGGGTGCCTCTACCTCTTAGTGCTGATCACATTATGGCATTTTTGATTCGAGCCAACCCCAATAACGATAATATTCTTAATTTAAGGCCAGACAAATAATGTATGCTTTTTTTCCCACAGACACTGCAGATTTTAATTATATCAATGATGTAATGTTATTTTCTCACGTATTAAAGACTTCCCATCCAAATATATTATTTTTAAATTGAATCTACAGTATATCATCTTCACCACTTAAAGTTACCAGAACATCTATGCATTTTAATTGTAAATAATTGCTTCAGCAGTATGAAAACAAGGCAAACTGTGACAACACATTTACAGTAAAAATGCAAATGCAAATGTGCTTTCCTGAATTCAGCATGGGATAAACATTTGATAAAATAATATATTTTATAAATGCATATATTTTGTAAAATTAGGATTAAATAGGCTCCAATTTCAGAGGGTTTCGCCTACCTCCAAAGTTATAAAACTTTGTAGGACCTTCCCATATATTCCCCCAGCAGCAGTCATTAAGTGTTCATAGGCGGAAACATTAAAATATACAGTGGTTCCCAGCACTCAATCAGAGTCAGACAAGCTGTCAATTAGAAAAATAATGATTTGTATTGAGATATAGATGCAAATGCAGAGCCAGTCTAAACGCAGATCTGGAGGGAAATCCTAACGGAACAGGACTATGTACAATAATGGGTGGGAGATGGAGGGATGGGAGGGGAAACAAGGGAATGAGGAAACACAAGGAAACAAGGGGAGGGGAAAAAAATACAAATTTCAATACAAATCATTCTTTTTTTAATTGACAACTTAGTTGACTGATTGAGTGCTGGGAACCACTGTATATTTTTGTGATTTACCCTGGGGGGTTTGAGGTTTTTCCCTGTTACCTTGCACCATATTTTTCAAAGTACACTATTTGTTTTTCCACATTTGTGTGGAGTGCTACCTAGCACACATACTTGTTATAGGAAGAAACACTATACGAGAGAAAAAACCTGGAACTTTGTGGATGCAGCCCTTGCCCAAACTTAACCATACTGTATTTGTCTCTATACTAATAGATTTGAACCACATTAAATTGCTCTGGCATGCATTAAAGCAGTGTTTCCAAATTCCAGTCCTCATCTACTCGACTGAGCCACTGACTGAGTCACTTGTGCTGAAGCAGGGATATCCTGAAAACCTGACTTGTTGGGGGTACTTGAGGACTGGAGTTGGGAAACATTGCATTAAAGCAGCGTTTGTGTAACCATGTGAAACTTGCTAACAAAGATAAATTAGTGATGAGGATAAAGAATTAATAGAAAGTTTGTCTAAGTTTATCAATATGCAACAACTACTGTACATCAGCGATATAAATGTGTTAGCTGTGGTTATTGCGAGAAATGGGAGGGCAATAGGGATGTAATAGTAATAATTCAATGTACAGAAACTTATTATAGTCAGTTGTAATTGTCAGAATTTTTTAAATATTTTAATATTTTCCATTCTCATATAATGTGCCATTATCAAGTTTATTTGTTTGTACTGTGAACAACAATAGGAAGGACTTTGGAAACAGCTGATTAGTATTGACTACTGATGGGGTGTAAATGGGTTATTCAGATTGGCACTTTCGGTAAGAAAAGACCGGTTAAGGTAAATGGGCCAGTGCAATCCACATGCAGAGTTATGACAGAGTGATAATGGCTCTGTACAATGCATGTATTCAGTTTATTGAAATAATGTATTTAAATCTGTGGTTACATGAATATTACAGAGGCAGAACACAAGTCAAACCAGGCTCAGGCATGGGCCAGGGGTATTCCTATGCTTCATGTGACTGCAGTGCCCTGGCTTGTATAGACTGAGGTCAATATTCTGTTTGTTTAATCCCTAAAGTTTGTGTTTTTGTTTGCCTTAAACTACAGTTGCGGTTTGATGGTCTGCAATGGGTGGGTCAGGGGAGTGTAGGGTTGGCTGAATGGGGGGAAGGTGGGTTCACTGAGATTAGATTGCAAGCTCTTTCGAACAGGGACTCCTTTAATTAAATGTTACTTTCCTGTCTGAAGCACTTCTCCCCTTTATGTGTTATTTATATTATTTTTTATCTAAAGTATATGTTTGTCATGTGTATTACTGCTGTGAAGCGCTATGTACATTAATGGTGCTATATATAAATAAAGATATACATACACTAAGAGAGGCTTAATATTGTATTTTTGGTGACTACTACTATTACGACAGTGCTATAGAATCCAATGTTTCTTTCACACAGCTCCCACAGGAACAATCAGGGCAAGGGATGGGCGTGTTCCCATGCTTAATTAGAACGCAGTACCTGGCTAGTGAGCAGGAAAAACTACGGTCAGTATTCTTACTTACTGAAAACTATAGAGGTGTGTGGTTCAAGAACAGAACATAAATTATGGGTTTGCGCAACTGTAGTTATTAAATGCTACTGTTCTGTAGGCTGTCTAATGCAAGAGGAGAAGAGGGGAACGGTTATACTGTGAGTATTAACTCTATACCGCATCGCTGTGCAATTGCAGCCGATCACCACACATTGGGAACGGGACTGAACACAGCTAGTATCCCATATACCTCCACTAAGCTTTTATCCATATGTTCCACTTACCACCTTACAGCACAAGCTTATTAAGCTATATTGGGTGCTATACCTGGAGTCGCCAGACGGTCTCTCTGGTTCTGTCTAATGCAAGATGTTTGCAACTTGACCAACCAAGTGTAGCCCCTTTACCCCACCCTAAGTGAGATCTGGTCTGCTACTAGTGTTTTGGGGTAGGATGGTGCAAAACCTGTGAGGTAACAGGAGGGCTGAGCACTTCTGCAGTGGTGTGGGGAATCATCAGGACAAGAGTTACAGGGTACCTTTCTTAATTGGCACCTCCAGTCAGCATGGATCATCTGAATAGTAAGATGGTCCTGACTGACACCTTTCTTTAGCCCAAGACAGTGAATCACACTGGTACATGGTTCCATGGTATTTATTGTAGTGTTTAGGATCTTACACAGCAGACACATCACTTGTATTGCTTCCCCTAAGAAGGTCACTTCAAGGCTTGAGGCCCATAAAGCTTCCTCCTGCATGGTGCTCCTCCTGATGCCCCCTTATGGGACACATGTAAGTTGTTGCTCACTCAACAGAGGGAGGAAAGAGACACCTGCTTTTGGGAGAGAGCCAGTATTTATACCCTGGGGTTGGGCTTGTAACCCTGCCCCATAACAGAGCAAGTCTGATACTGACAGGTCATCACAATCCAGCATGACACCCAGCCAGAACCTCCCCCAGGCTGACACTCTCTGGCTGTTGCTAGGCCCGCCCTTAGATATAGCTACTGCATCTAAGGCTGCAATAGCAAACATGGCTTCATGGAGAAATTAACCCTTCCACTGTACATAACAGGGCTTACACTGGTAGGGCCCAGGTAAATAAGTAGCGGCCAAAGGCTAGGCTATACAAGAAATCATTTAGAAAGGCAACTTTTGTTTGTTTAATCCCCAAACCACATTTTTTTTCTTTGCATGAAGCTACAGCAGAGGTTTGGTGCTCTGAAGCACAATACAATGGGTTGGGAAGAGTGGGCTAGTGTTGGACTACTAATATTGTAATTGTAGGTTTCTTCTAAATGAGAAATATCACTTGAATAACTGCACAGTAGCAAAACGGATTGGTAAAGGCAATATTAATAATAATAATTATTTGTTCTTGTATAGCACTGCTAGTTTTACATAGCACTTTACAGACACATTCCCTGCCCCATGGAGCTTATTTTTTTTGGTGTCTGATGCATAGGGAGACTTTCCCAAGGTCACAAGGAGCTGACACTGGGAATTGAACCTGCTTCAAACTCAGTGCCAGAGTCAGTGTCTTTACTCATTGAGCCACTCTCAAGATGCAAAGATGTCACTATTATCCATTATTGTAACTGGAAACCACTACAAACAGGATCTAACACTTTCAAGTAAAGACACCGATCAAAAAAGTGCAAACATGAGAAACTGGGGGAACATTATTCCACCCATCACACAATGGAAGCCAATATCACTATTAGTGAAAGAATTGCTGATGAGGAGAGCTTAATTAGATCAAGTATATTACATCAAGTCTATACACTGGAACACTGAAAATGGCTTTCCATTTTATTCATACAAAGCACGCAAAGAAAAAAGAACCTGGTGGAAGTTTTTTTTTAGTAATGTAATGATTAGTACGAAGGGTAAAGTGAGAGGGCAGGGTGACTGGACTATGGTTATGTTGTAGTTAAGTTATACATGGTTAGTTTTTAATGTATGTTGTTATTAATGGCCAATACTTTTGTTAACTGCACAATAAATTATTTTTTAATACATATATAGCCATGGCTGGTCCAGCTATATTTCTGCCCCATGTCACGTAAGTTCTCCTAGGTATAGACAGTGACAGGTTATCCTGTGGGGTTTTGCCCACCCCCTCACCCCTCACCCCCTCACGCAGCCTCCCTGAGTGTCAGGAGAGGTGGTGACACTTTGTCTGTGTTGAAGCCAATTGTAGGTGCAGACCCTGTGTCCTCCCCTTTTGCATTAGGGAAGATGTTCTAAATGATAGGAGTCAGTTCTCCTCCGCCCCTCCTGGGGAGAGGAGTGTGTGTGTTGGAGTTCCCTATAGCCCCTCATGGGTGGAGGAGTGAAGATCTGTGCTTAGCACCAGGCCTCATCACATTATCTGCTGGCCAGTACCATCCAATAGCCTGAAACCCCTACTCTACTATATGCAACACTGTTATGCCATCCTGCGGTAGGTGCTATAAATCAAGATCCCATTTATATACTTCTGGCAGAGTTGCAGTCTATTATGGATGTATATTACGATTGCAGTACAGTACATGCATCGATAAGTGGAAAAAAGGTAGTGCTTCACTTTAAGTACATTTTCGCTTTACATACATGCTCTGGACCCATTGCGTACGTTAATGCGGGGTATGCCTGTATTGACAAAACACATCAGCACAAAGATAACCAACGTTTCGGTCCTCTTAGGACCTTCCTCAGGACCATCCTGAGGAAGGTCCTTAGAGGACCGAAACGTTGGTTATCTTTGTGCTGATGTGTTTTGTCAATACACTTTTTGCTTTGATGAAATTTGAGTGCTGTTTCTTTGCTGTCGCTTTGGTGATAGCAGCTGTTACATATATATATATATATATATATATATGAATATATATATATATATATATATATATATATATATATATATATATATATATATATATATATATATATATATATATATATATATATATAATCCACAGAAGCAGCCGGCACTCCACTTGCAAGTAGAAAAAATTGGGTGCTTGTCCCATAAAGCAATAATAAACCATACGATACCGTTTGAAGCACGAGATCAGGAGACAGCACTCTAGTAAGTTTGATCACAAGTTTTTGTATTGAAAAAATTGGTTTATGTGTCTTTTTCAATACAAAAACTTGTGATCAAACTTACCAGAGTGCTGTCTCCTGATCTCGTGCTTCAAACGGTATTGTATGGTTATATATATATATATATATATATATATATATATATATATATATATATATATATATAAAAATAGAAGAAAAAGAAGCTCCAAATCCTAGTGCATTACTGTGCAAAATCGATATATTTATTTCCCAAAAATCTCAATAAAAATGAACTCACAAACATAGAACAAATAAAAGCATGTTATGAGATATACTCATGCTCCTAGGACCAGGAAACACTGCTTCGCTGCTGTGATGAGTCCGTGACACCACTGGATCCAATGCTGCCTTTGTTGCTCACCGCCTGCAGGAACTAACGTCATAGGCACTCCGCAAATGATCTCTCCCAGGGTACAACACCAACGATGATCTTTTGGTTCCCACCGGGGATGGTAGATGCGGCACACCAGCGGATGACGTCACATAGATGGTAGATGATACCGGATCGGTATAGTGTCTGAGCAGTTCTGAAGCAAGTGTCTAGGAAGATACACTGCACACCTTCCCTCCCCTTCATCGTTGGTGTTGTACCCTGGGAGAGATCATTTGCGGAGTGCCTATGACGTTAGTTCCTGCAGGCGGTGAGCAACAAAGGCAGCATTGGATCCAGTGGTGTCACGGACTCATCACAGCAGCGAAGCAGTGTTTCCTGGTCCTAGGAGCATGAGTATATCTCATAACATGCTTTTATTTGTTCTATGTTTGTGAGTTCATTTTTATTGAGATTTTTGGGAAATAAATATATCGATTTTGCACAGTAATGCACTAGGATTTGGCGCTTCTTTTTCTTCTATTTTTCTATGCAGGTGGAGAGGGAGGTCGTTGTACCCTCTTAAAGAAGCTGCCTATTTTTCCTGTTAGTGCTACATTTACTCCCCAATACTGGACATATTTGTTTGGACTCTATAGGACTATCTACATTGAGCAGACAAAGGAAGGTTCACAGCACTATGTATTTTATTTTTATTTTTGAGTTGTTTGCTTATTAGACATTGGTTTATATGCATTTTTGGTATATATCGATTTTTTTATATTATATTTTATTAATTACATATTTTTATTAATTTATATTGATTTAATGTTTAGTTATACCATCAATTTCTGGCATTTCACACAATAGCGCAGTCCTCTATTGTATATATATATATATATATATATATATATATATATATATATATATATCCACAAAATAACATGGGGGGCAATACCTGAGTTAAAAAGGGAGCAGACATTAGATATGCAAAGTATATTGAAATGACTCAAATCCCACACTTCCTTAAAGGATTTCCATAAGAACTATACTGACAAGTCTAAGGCAACTTGTGAGGAATAGCGTATTGGTGTCAGGTCCAACAGGGTAAGAGCAAGAGATGGGCACATTTTTTTTGCGATTTTTGATCCGTCTCGGATTAGCCGATTACATTGGTCCGTGGAATTCCACGGATAAGTCTAAAAAAGGGCAATACACCTTTTCAAAAAATATTTTTCTATCACTGACAATTCACGCAATGGATTAATAATTTAAATAAAAAAACATAATCTGTGATTTGCAGATGAGGAGGAGCCAATGAGGAGTATAAATAGAGGTGCCGCTCCCAGAATATACTTTTCTACTTCAAAATTATCTTTAAAATTATTATTATTAATAGTGGAAGGTGGTGGCTCTTCCACGATGTCCAGGAGCTAGATCATCATGTCTGGTGAGGACGCATTGGATCAATGACGTCGCCTCTCACAGAGGTCACAGTTTTTTTGTTGCTGCAGACTACTCATCTACAGGTGGCATCCAATCCTGCCCCTATGCAGGATACAGTGTACCACTGCAGAGTCACTCACCAAATCATGACAGAGCAATTGTAAGAATTCTCACACCATAGAGGTGGCTCCTCTGGGTATGTAACCGCGCCCCTGTGAAGCTTGAGAGCTAGGGAAGGAGGCTCGAATATCACAAATTCCAACCTGGGGACTACCATGGAACATCTACACAGGCATGTCTGCATTCCTCTGTTTCACCTTCTCCATAACACTCCTCGCTAAGCTTACCAGAAGAGCCACTATCACCACCATGAAAGTCACCCTTACCTTCTCCAACCTCAACTGATGCACCCCGTGGTCCAGATGGACTTACAAAAGTTGTGACATTCTCACTGCTGGAAACCCTCCCTGCTACTCTACCCACTCCACTGGCCTATTGTTTCTTCTCTTGAACCCCTACATCCCAACCTGCTGATGCTTCCTCTGCCCCAGCTAGAGAGGAAAAAGCAGCAGTAGAGATGCTGGGAAAAGCAGACTACAGTGCTGCAGCAGCTGAAACTAGATGTAGGGACACAGATTCAAAATCCATCATGGCGAACCATGACAGGCTAGACCAGGGCCCTGCTCCTGGCAGCACAGACATGTGCTGCTGCATTTCCTGTTCGTACATATATTCAAATAACAGGTGGGCTTCATCACAGGAAGCATCAACAATTTCAGTCGCTACACAGACAGAATCACCTGTGGTCAATGACACAGATGAAATAGCTCCTAATAAAGGTGGCCCTTATGGAAACCCACTCTCTAACAAATAGGCAACAGCCTCCAAATTCTCAGTCCTACCTGTTTCATCTAAGACAGAACTACTTCCAAAGAGCGAGGTTGAGGGAGGAGGAACCACCCTCAAAGTCAACTATGACGTAACCTGTTCCTCTACCATCGCCTGAACGGCCGTATGAGCCATAGGTTCCTGAGGCAAGAACACAACAGGGGCTGCAGCCTCAGTACTATTGCTCCTCTTACGGCTAGTACCAGGAAAAGCAACTGGTACATCTACAGTTACCCTTTCTACTCTACATGCCCCGCTCTCCCTGCCTGCTGTCTGTCAGCTGTGCCTGCCAGTCCCTACTTCCTCCATAATTCCCCAAACCTGCCAACCCCCCATACTAACCCAGCAACCAGCCCAGTCCCACACACCCTCTCCTTTCCCTCACAAACACAAGTGTGAGATAAACAACAGGCAAGAAGCTGGATGGGCAAAGTGAGTGTATGAGGAATTGATTTTTTCAAATCCGTCAGTTGAGTTACTAGTAAATCTATCTGCAAATTAAAAGAAATCTGCATAAATAAAATTCGATGGAAGTGCCCAATCTGCCTACCCCAATGAATCGAATTTTTGCAAGATTACCCATCTCTACTGTAGTATTTTCCATACTGTGGGACCTACTTTATTGTCTTCTTAATATTGTATACTACTGTATGAGAAATGCTACTTTTTCAAACACATTTGTTACTGGCTATTGCAAGCATACAGAAAATATAGAGAATCATGGATGTCACATACTGTATTTAACATTGACATTGTTTTGGATACAAACAATAGATCTGTATTTACAACATTTGCAATGCAGACTTGAAGTTTCCCTACCTCCCACAGATTGTAGGTATTAATAAGTGTCACAGTCTGAAATGGTACAGATGTAACTTGTAGACCATATTGTGATACTGTACATTGTGATATATTTAACCCCTGTTACCATAGCCAGCATTACTATTAACATTTATAGAAAGTCTATTCTGACATAATAAATATATGATGTTTGAATTTTTTCTAGCTGAATATAAAAAAAAGTCCACACGGTAGGATTGTGCAGACATATTTTTAGCTGATTAGTTCAACCATTCAACCATTTCTGCAATAATACAAATATAGGGATACATACAGATGTAGTTATGTTATTGTACTCGCTAGCGCATTATGTTATGATATAGTATTCTGTGATATTCTGCGCCATCACTGCCATTAAATCCTATACAAAACCTGTACGATTCTGCATTATAACTCAGTATTCTGCTTTATGAGTGAGTGGAATAACCTTGGCTACATCTGTACATGTTGCAGGCTATCTTCAACATTCGATTGCAAAAAAATTCTGACAAACGTAAAGAGAATTACAGTTGGCTTATGTCTGGAACTACCAAATTGTAGATTTCAACAGAAAACACATCATCACTGATATACTGCAGTGAATCTACCTGTTCATTATACTGTAATCAAAAGAAAACCTTTCTTAATCAATATTGCAAGCAGACTAAAAGTAACAAACATGGACAAGATGTTTCACTGAATCATTGGAAAAATCTATATAGCCGAACACCAATTTTCATAATTCAAGTAACTATATGTCATTATTTCCAATATCGTTATGTTTTGTTGATAAAGAGTATGCAGGTCACCCTGTAATTAAAGCCTTTTTAAAATTACCTTTTTAACTGTAGAATGCATATTTTTTTATACACTGCTCATTTGATTACTCCAAACAGTTATTTTATTCCATAAAGTATATAAACATGTAACAAAAACATGTGTAGCCCACAGTACTAATAGATGCTACCTTTAAGTTAACCTTTGCACTGCCCTTAGGATGTTACTTGAATGTCACATGGGCCAGCACTGTTTATGCAACTCCATGAGGTTTGTATTCTTTTCCTACAGAGATATTGGATTCACTGCTCCATTGGTGGATGCTCCATATCTGTTCACAACTGACACAGAACTCTAGCAGAAAGGTTTAAGAAATACATTTAAGCTGTTACAGTTTTGCTCATTTCTTTTAACTTCAACTGTAATATACACAGCAGATAGAACATAAGTTATAGGAGAGAAAACTTTATTTACACGTCTCCGCATTTATTGAAAAAAAAAAACATACAAAAAAACCTGTTGCATTATTTTATATTTTACTGACTAGATGATTGGTAACATTGAAAATATATTTCTTTTAATCAACAGAGTTGTCATTTCAAAAGTAAAAAACTAGGCAAGTTCCTACTCCTCGAACAAATTCAACGGTGAAAACTGATTTACATGCTAGTCCACACTTATGCCACAAGGGAGCACTGTTTCTCCATAACATCTGTGTTGTCAACATTGTCAAGTATATTGTTTCATAATTAATTGAATGTACCTGATTATTGTACACCATTGACTGTACAGTTCTCAAATAAAATAGTAACCCGACATTATTATTAAAAGTACTGTATAATGCCTTATTTAACTATCTTGCTCGTTGGATATATGAAAAATACAGCAGTCATTTGTCCTCAATAATGGCAAACATTATTTATATCTAACAACATATACAAGACTTTTTTTCTGTGAACTTTATGATGAGATTTGCTTTATGAAACCCATGATCCTCCAAGTTGTCTATGATCCATGATAGAAATGTAAAAATGAAGAGAGCATTTCAGTACTCATTAGAATATCAAAACAGTGAGACAGGTGCAGACAACACAACAATAGAGATGGACAATTGTTTTTCTTCAAATCGGAATCCGACGCCGATTGGTCGGTTCCTTTCAGCTGATGAATTCCATGTATCAGTCTCAAAAAGGCAAATCCGTCATTTCTTTACTTTCACTGAAAAGCCAACCAAACGATTGCAATTCATGTTCAAAAATCAAAGGTCAGATTAAATCTGCATGCCTGAAATATATTTTGGCGTGGGGATGGATGAGGAGGATGAGGTGGATGTATATATCTCATCAAACCTCCCTCCAAATAAATAGAGGCGGGTGAGAGCGCGAGTTGTGTGAGAGGGGGTGGGATCGCAGGGCTGCCGACAAAGGGGGCCCAGTGAAAACTCTAGTCCTGGGCCACTTCAAAGTTATTGGAGGCCCTGTGCAGACAGTAACATGGTCAGAACGAGCCAAGATCAGGGCAGTCGGCAGGCAGGAGCTAGTCAGGAACACACTAGGGATGGGCGAATGTTTTTGGCAAATTTAGATCTGCAGCGGATCGTCCGGTTCCTTTGCAGATTTCAGCGAATCTCTGTCAAATAGGGTGATTCGCATTTTGTGGATTATTTTTATTAATATTACGAATACACTGGATTCCGGAAACAGTGGATTGATTTGTAGAATTCAAACTGCGGCTTCAGCAATTTGTTAGCAGTTTTTTAAGAATCCGCCAACGGATTGCTGAATCCGCGGTGTGGATTCTACAAATCCATCCATGGGTTGTATCCAATGGCTGATTTTGATGAATGGATTGAAACAGCTCAAATCCGTTTGCGGATTTGACACTGCGAAAGGGATTTTGGGGGTAATATTAGCAAACATCAGGGAAATGGATTTAGGTGGAATTTGCCCATTTCTAGAAAACACTAGATTGGTATACCCAGAGAGAGGCCGGAACAAGATGTCTGAACCACATTGATCTGGCAACCAGGAAGCATGAAACAGCCCACTGTAAAGGGAGCCTAGGGGTTTGTACAATAGGCTGATTATAAACAGGTGCAGCAGCAGCAGCCTGATCAGGAATACCATAAAGTTCAATAGTGTACTGAAGCTATCCAGCAGCTGATTTACAGGTAACTTAATTCTAGAGCTATTGCCTTATAGTGCTGATGTCATGGGTTCAGATCCATCAGGGCTTGACAATACCTCCAACCTCTCATGGGGACTACAAGGAACCTCTAGACTTGGCTTCTCAGAATAGGCCTTGTGAAATGTGTAGCATACAGTAAATATTAACAAATGACTCCCTGCATTCCTTTTCTGGACAATAAGCTTTCACGTCCACAAAGTACTGGAGCTGTTCTCAATGTCACAAGCAATTGAAGATCTTAGCTCAAATATTCTCCTTATTTTTTTTTTTTTTTTGAGATGGTCTATTGAAGGAGAACTACATACTGGAAATTAATTTTTAACAAATGGTTTATGCCTGTCTTAACTTTGTGGTTAGAAGGGTGTTTCAAGGTGAGGGAGACTGGCCGAGTCGTAGGACAACAGGAGGCTGGTGTCTTTTGCTACACTAGAGGAAGTTGTGGGGGCTGTTGAAACCTTTGCGGAGACTCCTGTGTACATTGGGCAGGGATGCAACGATCACCAATATGAAAGACAGCTTGGTCTTCATTTTCAGCAAGAGGGCATCATGTAGAAGCAGCACTAAGGCATGAGGCGGGTGCAGGGACTCCCAGAGTTTTGTAATAGAGCAGAATATCTAGGCATAATAAACATACTAGTGGTTGATGTTGGGGCTTATGATATGGGATGTTGGTATTTTTCTTGAGTTGATCCATGATCTAAAGAGGGAGATTATGATATGCCAGACCTGCTTCAATGAGTTTTACTTTTATAATCAGAGATTGTTCTTACTTGATTTTAAGGTATGCTTATAGCTGGTCAACCAGCCACGAAGCTGGTTGATAGAAAGTCAATAAAGTATTGGATAGTTTCATTAAAGAGATTGAGGGGGTTTGCAGTAACAAATGTGGACTTGTAGGGTCTAAGCACTGATTTATACCATCCCGATGGTGTTTACCGGTCTGATGTGGGAGTGTTTCTTTTCAACACTAGACTTCAGGACAGTATTTAATAGGCCAAAGTTGGTGGCAGTTTCTTTTAATTTTCTAAGCAGGTGTTGCCTGGCAGGCCAGTAGGAAGAATTGTATTAGCCTGATTATTGATGTAACACACAATCCCTGCAAGCTCTAAACCCATCCTACCACATTTTTGTCTTGTATTGATTATTGATATAGCCTGTTGGGTGGCGTGAAGGGCATCTTCCTCATTCATGGGTCTTTTGGGGCCCTATTTAGGAAATGCCAAGCTGGTTCTGCATGCATAGTATCCATGGGCAATTGGATGTAAGTGGGTCTTAGCCTGGTAATCCCCTGTATTGTGTTATGATGTGGGTATTTGTGTGGCTATTAATAAAATTGGGACGTTTCCTTTAATTTTTTTCAGTGTGGGGCCGTTGTTCGGTTGTGAATTGGAGGTTTGGAATGTAGGCTATCGTTAAAAGAGTGAAGGATAGACCTTACATGAGTCCAAAGTCAAGTAATGCTGTACAATCTAAAGTTCAAATATTTATTATATGTTCCCGAAAGTAAAGTTATTTTAGCAAATGTACATTTGATTACTTTTATATTGCACCAGCCATGAATCCTTTTTTCCTGTTCATTGAAGGCACTCAGATTTTCATGTTAAATTGTGTCTTCTGGTAATCAAGACATGTAGTTGTTGCCCTTTGATCATACTTTTATTATTTTGCTGTGCAAGTATACACACTTTCTGATGTGCACAGACTCCTCACTGTGGGGGTCATGCAATAAAGTGTAAGACTTGTATATGCTTTTCCTTTGGAAAATGTTTCAAAGTGTGTCACTGATTCTTGAGTACATAACGACAACTTTTAATTATGTTCCAAATGGTCCAAAAATACATTTGCAAGTTAATTAAAAATAATTCAAATCTCGTTAGCATTATTCATTACAATGCACACTTGATAGTAAGAAATTGAATTGTCGGTGTCAGTGCTACACTGACATGTTGTTCTTACCTTAGTGGAGATGACTAAAAACTTTCCATTGTCGAGAGACATAAGTTAGATCATATGATAGAAAATGTTGACAGAAATTATGGTAGTGATTGTTACATTGAAATGTATTTAAACTTAATGCATCTATGATGTTCTGCCTCTGTTATAATTAGAATGCTTTCATTATGAGTTCATTAATATGTATATAAGAAAATGCTAAATATATAAGACAAGTAAAAGCATTGCTTGCCGTATACATAGTTCAATAGAACTCAATGCACCAGACATAATACAGTGAAATGTATTGTACAATATGCATGAAAATGGAAAAAACAATTGGAAGAAAAGAGCACTATCCCTTGAAGAGATCTAATACTAATTGATATTTAAGGAGACATACAGCATACAAATGCATTTTAAATAGATAATTTATTAGCGGAAGGAAAGTGCAACTTTCAAAACTGTTAACCCTTTAGAAGCCCAAGTGGCCAGATACTATTTTTCGTCGCTCATTCCAATGAATTTGTTCAGCCTATTTGGATTTCTTATTTTTTAACATGTAGTGGCAACATATTTAAATCTCGGGTTGCCACATTTAAGTTTTTTATATACGGGACGCCTGGATGCCAAAAATCAATAAGAAAATGTCATTTAAATCCAGACATTTCCTATATGTTATCGTGACAAACACACACAGCATTTATCTTCCCCATTATCTCTCCTCCCACACCTTTCACACCCTCCCTATCCATCTCACAGGCCACTTCTTCCTCACCCCTTCCTCCTCACTCCCTTCCTCCTCCTGCTCCTATCCCTCCTCCTCCTACTACTGTAGTCCCCGTCCTCTTCGCTCCCTTCTTCCTCCTCCCTCACAGTTGCCCTCCTCACATTTCACCTCCTAAGTCCTCTCCTCACATTTCCCTCCTTTACCCACTCAGCTTTCAACTTCCTCCTCGCAGCCCCCTTCAGCTCTCAGTCCCAGTCACCTCTTCCCAGCCCCCCGTCACCTCCCAGGCCCCACCCCCCTCACTAAATGTGTGCTGCACAGCACTTACCTGTATAGTGGAACCCGTTGGGAGAAGAAGGATTAAGGCAGTGTTGCAGCCAAAGGCAGTTGCGTAAGAGGACCATGGCGGCGGAAGCAGAGGGTAGTGGTGGAGCTCGCATCAGAGGTATTACCCAGAAGTCAATTACAACTTCCGGATCCTAGCGCTGGCGTGGGCACAACTACTATCTTCTACTGCCGCCTCCATGGTCCTCCTCTGCAACCACATGCTGCCGCTATACTGCAGTCACTGCCGCCATTCTCATAGCCTTCCTTTACCCTCTTATCTTCCAACCTCCTCCTCACAGCCCCCCTTCACCTCTCAGCCCCAGTCACCTTTTCACAGCTCCCGTCACCTCAGCACTTAGGCGCGCGTGTGTGTGTGTGTGTGTGTGTGTGTGTGTGTATGTGTGTGTGTATATATATATATGTATATATATATATATCAGAAAAAGAAAAGAAAAAGAAGCGCAAGCTCATAGCATAATACTGTATAGGAAATGTAATTAAATAAAAAGTATAGAAAAACAGTCTCTTGGACTTGCAATCACAAGACAACAAATATAACCAGCATTAATGAGATAAATTTCAATCGTAGGGACGTCACTGCCAAGGTATGCAACAGTCTGTTAATTAGCAGTAGCTGAAATCCCAATCTGGTATGTAGTGGAGGCAGACCGGCATGTGCAGAATGATGCGGGGGGGGGGGTACCTGGGAGCTCTACCGTGAGGGATGTTAAACACAGTCCTTAGTGACTCCTCACCCACCAGACTCCAGCGGTTTTGTTCTGGGGAGCTCCCTGCCTTTTCCCATTGGTTAAAACACCTGTGAAACATCTGCAAACACCAGCTGCATTCATTCAATACTCCCAGTGGTAGCGTGCATGCGGACCGGAGTGACTTCACCATGCGCAACATAGCGTCCTGGCGCGTTTCGTCACCGGAGGATGGACACGCAGCTCAGAAACTCCCCTAAATAGCCAAGGTTGCTTAGCAACATAACAACAATTGCCCAAGGCGCATGCTGCATCAATTAATCAAAATAGTGGGGAGTGGCTATAGCCCGTTGAACTAAATTGCACACAGGCAACCATAGACACATGAAAAACTAATGCAGAAGCTGAAGGGTGATTCAAAGGGATAGAGGTTGATACTGTAGAAATGCCAACCTAAATTCCTCAGTGTCTGGGTAATCAAGTAGTATTTATCACTTTTCGGGTGTTATCAGAGGCCTGTCTGTTCTGAATAAAGCCCACCTGATCTATATGAATGAGTCTCGGTAGGATCGGAGACAACCTATTCGCTAAAATTTTACTTTATATTTTCAGGTCTGTATTCAATAGCGAAATGGGCCTATAGCTTCCACATTGGAGAGGGTCCCGTCCCTCCTTATGGATGATGGCTAGATTGGCCATAGACATCGAGGCCGGGACGGGCTCCCCCTCCAGAAAAGAATTGAATGTCTCGCGGGCGAGCACTTCTTTAAATTTTTTGTAGTACAGGTTGGAAAAGCCGTCCGGGCCTGGTGTTTTATTTGTTTTTAATGAACTTATGGCCTCTATCAGTTCTTCTTTTGAGATGATTTGTTTAACATTTAGGATTCCTCCTCTGTAAGGCTCTGTAGTTTACAATTATTTAAGTGCTCTGTTATTGCCTCGGACCCTGTACTACTCCCTTGATTGGGGTGAAGATTATACTGCACCGACACACTTTATTCGAGCAAATACCCAGTATGTACCTGGCAGATACCTGGAATGCGCCGCTCCTCACCTCTGACAAGCCCCGTTGTGTTTGCCTTCCCAGCCTGGGTTCATGCCTGGCTGACGGGCGGCTGATCTGTTAAATGATAATGATTAGGATTTAATAGGCTGCAATGCTTCGCGTGTCTACCAGATGGCATAAATTCATGAATTGTAATGCAGTATATATATATATACTGTGCAGTATTGCAGCCAGCGGGAATAAAATGCTTCAATCCCTGCCTGGAAAATACCTCAATGCACTCGGGCACAAAACAGTCACAAACCTCAATACACCCGGGTATACCCGAATTCGTGGGACTAGCCGAGCTCGAATAAAGTGTGTCGCCAGTGTATAGTTTAGTGTAGAAATTTGAAAATTCCTTGGCTATCTCTTTTTCATTATACGTAGTTGGCCCTGCTTTTGTGCGGATTACTGGGATTTGAGATTTAACTCTCAGACCTCTCAATTTACTGGACAACAACCTATCTGCCTTGTTCCCTTTATTATAATATCTTTGGATTGTCCCCCTCAGTGCTCTCTCCACTTCATCAATTTGGGTTTCCTTAAGATCCATTCTGGCTTTTTCCAGTTTTTTAAGAATTTTCTTACACGGGGTATCTTTGTGTTGCCTTTCTAGTGAGGCTAGTTGGAGGGATAATTCTTTGTATCTTTTAAGTTTCTCTTTTTTCTTGTGAGATGCTATGGAGATCAATTCTCCTCTAATCGCTGCTTTATGTGCCTCCCACAGAATTGATGGGGATGACACAGAGCCTTTATTCAATTGGAAGTATTCCCTCAGCTTTTGCTTAACAGTCCTCTCTATCTCTTTCGAATTTAGTGGAGAGTCGTTCAGTTTCAACGTGTAGCTATTATTTTTTCCGAATGGTAAAGAGAGCATTAACTCAATCTGAGCGTAGTCAGACCAAGATATAGATCCTATGTTTGACTGGGAGGATGCCTGGATAATATTTTTGGTACCCAAGAAACAATCAATCCTCCAGTAGGTCTGATGTGGGGCTGAGTAGAATGTATAATCCCATTGTCCCTGATGTTGGGACCTCCATATATCTGTTAGTGAAAACTCTTTGATTGTCTCTCTAAATTTTGTGGAGCTTACGCGGATTCGGCTAGACTGGTTTGTACCTGCTATTGTGGTTTTGTCTATATCTGGGTTGTAGACCACATTCATATCTCCTGCTATCAGCAAGGAGGTTAGTGTTTGTTGATCTAGCATCTCCAAAATCCCGTTTAAGAAATCAGCCTGAGCTTCATTAGGGGCATAGATATTAAGAAGGGAAACTTTAACTCCCGCTAGAGACCCTTTCACCAACAGATATCTGCCCTCTGGATCTGGTGTAACCTCGTCCACTGCAAATGGCGTATTGTTATTAAACAAGATAGCTACTCCTCTTTTCTTTGTTTTAGAGGACGCAAAATATGCTTGGGGATAGGTTTGCTTAAATGTGTTAGGGGGGGAGTTGGTGTTGAGGTGAGTTTCTTGAAGAAACACTATGTCCCCTTTTGATTTTTTAAACTCCTGTAGAGCTAATCTTCTTTTTTTGTTAGAGTTGAGGCCCTTAACATTTAGTGATATTATTTTTATGGCCGATGTATTAGCCATATCTCAGTTTCTTTGACCTTAGCGGCTCAGCCAGCCACTTTCCCACTATGGTCAGCATTCTTCCTATTGGGCGGTAATCTCCTAATCTTACTCTGTGCATCTGCATCGCTCGGGTGGGGAGGGGAGGGGTAAGGGGAAGAAAAGGGAGATAGAGAGAGGGAAGAAAAAGAGTTGTTTTTTTGTTAAAAACCCCTACAATTGAAACCAAGATCACCTGTGTGATCTGGATTTTGGGCTTATTGCCCTTGTGGAGACGATCAAGAGCCATGAGCACACTCAGCCCTCCGCGATCATGTCCCAATCCCTCCACTACATATTTATATATGAAACCCTTTTCTTTCCCTTTTTTTTAATTTTTTTAAGAAAACATATATAACTCGTCTAAAACTATTTAACTCTTTTGTACTATATGCTACTTTTTCTTATGGCGCCTCGATCCACAGGACACCCTGCAATTAAGATCACGATCGGAGAGTCACCCTCCTCTCTCCCGTGTAAGTCGAACTCTGGAGGCAAAAACTATATCTTGGTCACCCTTCCTGGGTAGGCTGCGGTTTATACACCTGTTATGTATTTGATTTACCCTTTTGGTGTCTATCCTCTACTTGGGAGGGATGGGGGGGGAAGGTAGGGAGAAGAGGGGTGAGGGTGGAGGGGTATGTGAGGGGGAGGGGGGAGATGTAGGTAGGGGTATATGGCAACCGTCTTTTACTATAGTAACACGTGCCTGATATGGTTTCCTTTATGCTTTTAGGCCTGCATTTGTAGCCTTTCTGGTATCTGCTAGGTGCAGAGATGGAATCGCCCAGGGGGACAAAACCCGATGTGTTGGGAGGAAGAGGGGGGAGGGATGGGAGGAGGAGGGGGGAGAAGGGGAGGAGGGGAGGGTGTTGTGTGACAGCGGGTGGAGAGTCATCTTATACTATCTTGAGCATCACATATTCGTTCGTTGTGCCTCCTTACCTTTCTGTGTCTATTGCGGCGCTTCACCGGTATGCAAGGTGTGGACTTGTCCAAGGGAGGATGGCGGGGTGGGAGGGGGAGTGGGAGGGGAGGAGGGAAGGAGGGAACAAGGGGGGAAGAGGGGTTAGTGGTACAGGGGAAGGTAGCTTACTCTTATCTGTTTGTTACACATTCATAGGTTATCTAATACATTTCAATTGGATATAGGTAATCTATTGCATACATTTCAACTGCATAGGATAGTTTGCATAAGATCATTTACGGGGGGGGAATGGGAACAGGGCAGGGAGGGAGTGGTGGGGTGGGACTGGGGGGGATAGGGAAGGTAAAGTAGCATCATTTATTTGATCCACATTCCTAGGTTCGCCTATACATTTCAGCTGTGTATGGTAGAAACTGAGCTTGTACAGGAGGGGGGGGGAAGGGGAGGGGGAGGGGGGAGGGTATAGGGAGAGAGGTAGGGATGGAGGGGGGTGGATTATTCTCATATGTTTGTTGAGCATATACAGTTTATCGGATACATTTCAATTGAACCTGAAAGAACAATCATATTCTTTGCGCCCGGACAAATCTAGGTTAGATAAGATCTTTTGCGGGGGTGGAAGGGGATGGGGGGAGGGGGAGGGAGGTGGGGGAAGGGGTCTGGGGAGGGAGGTGAGCTAGGAAGGGGGGAGATGGGGGATGCGAGGTATCATCGTTTATGTGTTTCACATTCCTAAGTTATTCTATGCATTTCAGTTGTATGAGGAAACATTGAGCTTGTACGACTGGGGGTGGAAAGGGGAGGAGGGGGAGGGGGGGAGAGGGGATATATCTCTAGTATCTACAATATCGATTTTCGACAGTCACTATGGGGATACATATTCATTGATCACTGAAAACGACTAGCATCAATCCCTTCCTTTAAGTGGAAAATAGGGCTCCCATTTCTTATGCAATAACGACCTGCTGTGGCCGTTTCTGGTAAATCTCTTCCTCCTATTTTTTACCTCTACCAACAGGTCGCGGTCTCCTCGCAGCTCCGCTCTCCCGATTCCTCCTCCGCCACCTCCAGGTAAGTTGGGATGTCCGGGCTGCCCTCAGCCTGGTATTTCTCCCTCTTTGTGCTCGGGCGGAGGGAGGACAGGGTCGGGGTAGGCAGGAGATACATGCGAAGGTCGGGGCACTTGCAGTGTAAGTACTCGCATGGGGGAGGTAGGGGAAGGGGGGTGAGGCGAGGGAAGGGGGGGGAGGGTGTGCCGATACATCCAGGTTAGAGCTTTGCAGGTAGGCATAGTCCTGGGGTGGGAGTCTCATCAGCTGGTGCAGCTCAGGTTCAGGGGGGGGCGACGGGGGGGGAGGTGGGAGGGGGAGAGGTTTAGTTTCCCCCAATGAGAGCAGAGGGTGTCTCAGCCTTTCAAAGAACGTCTCTGTGTTTTCTTTCCTGGATCTTTAGGGTCCTGGGGTTGCTCTGGTGGTTCTCTGCCTGGCCAGGCGTTCCGAAGATCTGGATCCTCGCTGTCTTTGGGGTAAGTTAGTGTCTTCTTCCTCTTCCTCTTGTCTCTGTCCCTGTAAGGCGGGGAGTCCCAACAGTCGTAGGACTCTAGGGGCTTCTTCCATATGCGAGATTGTAAAGAACTTGCCTTTAGCGTGGACGCTGAGCTTAAATGGATATCCCCATCTATAGCGCACGCTGTGGTTTTGCAGGTGCTGGGTAAGAGGCTTTAAGTCTTTTCAGAAGAAGATGGTTGTTCTTGATTGATCACTGTAGATCTGGATCTGTTCTCCCTGGAGTGAGATCTGATTCAGCTCTCTGCTCTTTGATAGTATTTTCTATTTAGTTCCATAAGAGTGGAAATGTGCAATCATGTCTCTGCGTCTCCTGGGGTCCTCCTGTCTTGGGCCCAGGGCTCTATGGGCTCGATCTAGCTCCATACCCTCTTTTTTCATTTCTGGGGCTAGGAGTTGGAAGAGGTCTTGTAGGTAGGGTGTGAGGGCCTCTGCTGTGATGGTTTCAGGGATATTTCTGAACCTTAGATTTTGGCGCCGATCTCGGTTTTCTTGGTCTTCTAGACCGTCTTTCAGCATTGCAATTTCTTGGTTCAGTCTGTTAATTTCCTCCTCTGCTGAGGACTGTACCACCTCAATCTTCTCCACCCTGCCCTCCAGAGACTCCGTTTTCTGAGTTAATCCATTGAGGTCTAGCTTTAGCTTATTAATCGCTCTATTTAGGTCCTCGTTGAAGCCTTTCCTCAAGTTTAGTGAACATCTGGTTCATATAGTCCTCGAGAAAGTCTTTAGTGATGAGGTGGCTTGCACATATATTTTCTGGTAGTGGCTGCTCGTGGGCGGGAGCACTCACCACGCTGGTGCCGGCGCCATCTTGTCTCTCCTCCTCCTGGTCTGTCTGGCGCTTCGAAGGCGTAAAGTAAGTTGAAACGCTTTGCATGGGGTTTTTTTTTTGCTGCTTTGCCATCGTGGCTTGTAGCTAGTGCTGCCTGAGCGTTTCCCCGGCGTTTTTGGGTGGTTTTTGCTCGTTTTATCACCTTCTTAGTGGAGGGGGATCGGGAGCTCCGCTTTTAGGCAGGCATGTGCAGTGACGTCACCGGAAGCTCTCCGTGTTAGGTATTATTAAGCCCTTAAGAAAGCTATGTGTTGTGTTGCTCATGACTAGCTACTAAAGGGTTTATATATTTGAAAGTTGCAAACATTTTAGGCAAAACATTTGCATCATCTATTCAAGGTGAGTGTAGGTTACATTGCCTACAGTATACTGTATGTATATAATGTTCATTATATACATTAGCAAAATAGGCCTAATACAAGCCTGGAGTAGGTGATAACTTGTATTAATGTTTGGCGGTAGCTTGATATCACCAGGTGTGAGAAAGTAATGAAAGCATCAGCATTACTAAATTTAATTACCTGTTAGAAAGAATATATATTCTGGTTTTAAATCCAATTATTTACCTTATTGCATTTATCCCTGCTATGACAATAAAAAAAAATTGGCCAATTATAGTTAGTGGTTACAATAGATTGACTGACATTTCTTGATTTTGTAAACGTTCCCATTGCTCAGAATGTCACCACTTTTTGGCAGAAGTTGGTATAAATGACAGCATTTGTGATTTATTTTGCAGAAAAAAAGCAAATTTCACCGGGTTTGTGAACTTCTGCATAAAAATACATACTATTTATACTCATGGTAATAGCTCACATAATTCAGTAAAAGTCAACGAGATTCATATTCCTTGAATTGATGCATAATTTCCTGCATTATGAAATTGCATATACTGTAGTGCAGATATTATTGGTCTTTATAAATGGGTGAGAACAAATTATTACTGCAGTACTTGAAGGGCACTTACTAATTGCCATCATGGGTGAGAAGATTAAATTCAACATACATAACAAGTGACTTGTTTAAGTCCAGGATAGAAAAGCCACTGTTTATTATAAGCCTGGCTGCAGCCTGATGCAAATGAAATGAGAATAACAAGGTCTGGTTATATTTGTCCATGTGTTTCCGTCAAGACCTATTTACTGTGTTGATGTAACACTTTAAAAGACTGAATATTTGATCACATTTTGTTAAATGTATGTTCAGAGAATATAGTATGAAATAACACAGTGTGACAAAACATGACTTGTATTAAGCAAAAGCAAATGGACCTTTTTTTTAACTTTAATATGAAGGTGATAGTCGATAAATATATACATTTATCTAGGAACCATAAAGTAACAATTATTTTGCGCTTTTTGGAACCTTTTTCCTTCATATACTAGGTTCTTGGCTATACACAGACGAGAAGGCAATTCGTAGGATCAGATGGTTGTTTATTAAAGCCAGCAAGTTGATAACAGTTGGTCAATCAGAATCAGGTTATATGGTTGTCCCAAGCTTTGGGGTTAAACCTCCCGGGAAGAGTTAAACTATCCCTTACCTTAGCGGTTACAACCGCAAAGGTAATGAAAGGGTTAACCCGTCCTGCTAGGCCTAACCACCAATCCCAGGTCAACTACCCCCTTCACCCATATGGTACCTGATTGTTTGTGCTTCCCTCCCTTTAAGTTGACGTCCCATAAAGGGAAGGTATAATATGGTACAAGGTATTTATATGGTACATCTACCAATCAGATTGGTGGATGTACTGTACCATGTGATTCCATAAAATTTGGTAGAGAAGTCATTCTCTGTTAAAACTTATACCTAGACATATGGTACAGCCACCATTCACAGCTGCATTGAATCTGAACCACACCAGTGTACACCTGCGTTGCCTCAAAGGCGGAAAGTCTTTGGCGCAGCCGGAGGGCAGCCAAATGGTGTGAGCCACTTGCTGCCATTCGCTGAAGTTTAGTGATGTTAAAGGTGCTCTATTTCAATCTTAAACTCACAAGCCCTTTATTTGCCCATACCCTTTATCCCTTGTACCAAATTTTTCAACTCTATCTGTCCATGAAATGTCTGTAAATTGACTGTACAGTATATCCATGTTCTTTTAATGTAACCATGTATTTTTATAACTCTGTGCCCAGGACATACTTGAAAATGAGAGGTAACTCTCAATGTATTACTTCCTGGTAAAACATTTGTTATAAATAAATAAATATATGTCTGTCAATGGTGATATAAGATAAAAGAAAGAAGATTTTTTTTACCTGATGCTGGTCTTAAAGAGTGATGGCGTTGGATTGTTGGGTGATGACGTCGCGGTAAGAGAGCTTACAGATACGCCAGGATTCGGAGGGTGAAGACCTTCAAAGGTAAGTAAAATATTGAATGGATATAATTGTCTTTTTTTCAGGTTTTTCTATTGTATTTATTTATTTTTATGTATTTGCTTGCCCATTGACTAATAATGTATTATTCTGTGCCTGTTTAGGGTACAGATAAATAAAGCGACAGCCAATGTAATTTTTTGGCAAATGCTAGTTTTCTATTGATTGTTATTTTTTCAATTTCTGTTTATTGTTTGGATTAAATTGTTTAGAATTTGGATGGCTTGTTTTTAGAACATTTTAGGATTGGTTAGCGTTTTAAATGAATTATTTGTTTTGTTGACTACTGGTTTAAATTCATTAATTGTTTTGTTGGCTACTGTTTTAAATTAATTAATTGTTTTGTTGGTTAGTGCTTTTATTTCTTGAATTGTTTGGTTGGCTAGTGCTTTAATTTATTTGATTGAATGGCTAGTGTTACATAGTTACATTATTACATAGTATATGAGGTTGAAAAAAGACGTACGTACAGCAAGTTCAACCTATGCTAAATTTAGACAACAGATACTTCATCCTATATCTATACTTACTTATTGATCCAGTGGAAGGCAAACAAAAACCCCAATTAAGGGAAAAATAAATTCCTTCCTGACTCCAAGAATTGGCAATCAGATTAATCCCTGGATCAACATCCTTCCCATGTATACTTATTTGGTATATCCCTGTATACCTTTCCTTTCTAAAAAGATGTCCAACCTTTTTATGAACAAATCTATTCTATCTGCCATTACAGTCTCCATGGATAATGAATTCCACATTTTAAAGCTGCAGTTCAGTCTTTTTTTTTTTTAATTTATTTTTTTACTTCAATAGTTTCATGTGGCCAATCTCTAATTGCATAGCTGCCGGTCAATTCGTTCTCTGTCTATTGATCGGCAAAGTCTGGCGACATCTTTAAATATGGGGAATGTAAATCGTTGCTATAGGAACAAGCATGCTTGTTAAAATAGAAGACAACAAAATTGGTCTTTCAAAGTTGTTGTTTTTAAAACAGAAAATGCTAAAAGTATTTTTTCTTAAAACAGAACTGATTTATTAAAAAAAACACACATACAGGATATTGCTTGAACTGCAGCTTTAACTGCTCTTACTATAAGAACCCTTTCCTTTTGTTACTTGTGAAATCTCCTTTCCTCTAACTTTAAGGGATGGCCCGAGTCCTTTGTACTACCCGTGGGATGAATAGTTCTTTTGAAAGCTCCTTGTATTGTCCCCGAATATATTTGTATATAGTTATCATATCCCCTCTTAGACGCCTATTTTCTAATGTAAATAAATCTAATTTAGCTAGCCTCTCCTCCTAAGTTAGATTGTCCATCCCCTTTATTAATTTGGTGGCTCTTCTCTGCACTCTCTCTTGTTCCATAATGTATTTTCTTAGGATTGGTGCCCAAAATTGTACTCCATATTCAAGGTGTGGTCTAACTAATGCTTTGTAAAGGGGCATAATTATGTTTACTTCCCTTCCATCCATTGCCCGTTTGATGCAAGATAAGATCTTGTTTGCCTTTGCAGCTACTGCATGACTTTGGGCACTATTGCTAAGCCTGCTTTGTACAATCACTCCTAAATCCTTCTTCATCAAGGATTCCCCCAATTTATCCCCATTTAATTTATAATTTGCCTGTTTATTCTTGCATCCCAAATGCATAACCTTACATTTATCTGTATTAAACCTCATCTGCCATTTACCTGCCCACATTTCCAGTCTCTCCAAGTCCATCTGAAGAGAAATTACATCCTGCTCTGATTCTACTGCCTTACACAATTTAGTATCATCAGCAAAGACGGAGACTTTTCTCTCAAAGCCAACCTCAAGGTCATTAATAAACAAGTTAAAAAGCAGGGATCCCAGTACCAATCACTGAGGTACTCTACTCACGACTTTATCCCAACCTGAAAAAGTTCCATTTATGACAACCCTCTGTTGTCTGTCCTTTAACCAGTTTTCAATCCAGGTACATATATTATTACTTAGTCCAATTTGTTTTTTATTTTGTACACCAACCTCTTGTGTGAAACTGTATCAAAAGCGTTTGAAAAATCTAAGTAGACAACATCAACTGCATTACCCTCATCTAAATTCCTACTTACCTCCTCAAAGAAACAAATAAGGTTAGTTTGGCATGATCTATCCTTCATAAATCCATGCTGACTATTACTAATAATTTTGTTTTCCATTAGGTATTCCTGAATATTATCCTGTATTAAACCTTCAAGTAGTTTCCACACTATTGCAGTCAGGGTTACAGATCTGTAATTCCCCGGTTGTGATCTACTGTAGCTCCCTTTTTAAATATAGGCACCACATCTGCTTTACCCCAATCTTGTGGTACTGAGCCTTTGGAAATGGAGTCGTTGAATATTAAATATAATGGTTATTACTGAACTTAACTCCTTGAGAACTCTTGGATGTATGTCATCAGGGTCAGGTGCCTTATTTACTTTAATTTTTTAAGCCGCTTATGAACTTTTCCCTCTGTTAACCAATTGTTCATTAATATGGAGGTTGTGGTTTCCTCCTGCATGCACTATTATTGAACTTGATTCCTCCCTGGTAAACACAGAGGCAAATAATTTGTTTAATACCTCTGCTTTTTCCTTATCTCCAATAATCTGCCTACCCATCTCACACTGAAAGGGTCCTATATTTTCTTTTCTCATTTTTTTGTTATTAAGGTACTTAAAGAACTTTTTAGGGTTTATCTTACTTTCTATTACAATCCTTTTTTCATTATCCATTTTTGCTAATTTGATTGCCCTTTTGCAATTTTTGATACATTCCTAATAATTCTGATACGATGTCTCCATCCCTTCTGACTTAAAGAATCTAAATGCCTTCCTCTTCTTGTCCATTTCCTCCCCTACCTGTTTATTTAGCCACATTGGTTTTGACTTATTTATTTTATATTTATTACCCAAGGGTATACACTGATAAGTGTGCTTTTCTAACAATGTTTTAAAGACTGCCCATTTATCTTCAACATTTTTCCCTTAAAAAATATCATCCCAGCATATTACTTGTAGATTAGACCTCAGTTTATTAAAAATCTGCCTTTCTAAAGTTTAAGGTCTTGAAGTGTTTAGTTGGCTAGTGCTTTTATTTATTTGATTGATTGGCTAGTGCTTTTATTTATTTTTTTACTTGGTTGGCTACTGCATTTATTTAATTAATTAGTTTGCTAGTGCTTTTATTTGTTGAATTGGGGTGTTTAGATGCTTGTGTATATCTTTTATTGTTGTGTATTTTTAGCCTTCATGCTTTTTTATTAGGGTGACCATTGACTGCTATAGTTGCTTATCATGCCCATATTATATGGGTATGATGTACCACTATGCCAATCAATGGATAGAGGGTGGGTATAGTGGTCCCGGGTTGGGTGGTTAGGCCTCCCGGTGGGTAGTGGGGGAGGGTGGGTTAATCTCTTAATTACTATGGTGGTTATCAACTGCTAAGGTGATTAACGGGTTAGGGGCCATTTTTTTTCTTGTATTGTTTCTGGCAACAGAGGACATGGACCTGGAGTATGCTGAATATGCCCTTCATGATGGCAGGGGTAAGTAGAAAGTATTATTTACTTTATTTATGCTGGCTGGTTAATGTTTTATTTTATAATGGGCAAATTAGCTATTATCCATGTCTGGATAATAGTTTTTTTGCCCAATACTGTACTGTATGTGTTGAGGGGGGGGGGGGGTATTTAATTCACTGTATTCCACATTTTTTTTTGCCACAGGAATGGTACCGCAGGCCAGCGGGGACCTGCGGGGACCACTCGCGGGTCCACATACATCCATGGGGACCACTTAGGGGCCCCCAGACACCCGCAGGGACTGCCTGATGGCTCCCAGATACCCAATGGTCTACCTGTGGACCCCAGGGGACCATCTGTGAGGACCAACTGAGCGCCCCCAGAAACTATATATAAAGATATATATACATATATACATACATACATACATAGGAAGATGCAGAAGTTGGCACTATGGTAATTCAAATAGGTGTAGGTGCTTGTCCCATAGGTAATGTGATAGAAAAGCATATCCAATAGGAAATGAAAAGACAGCACTCAGTTGTAATCCAAAAAGAGTATATTTTTATCAAATGGCACACACAGAGACCCATTACATACATATTGTAAGGAATCAGGGGTCACGGCGGTCACAGTGTGACCCCCCCTTACCACCCACGGGTTCCGCTGCTCCCGCTGTGTGTCCTCTGCGCCATTACCCCCGCCGGGCCGCCATTGCTTCGCACGCAGTGTGTATACATGCGGCCACCATTAAACCTGCACGTGCGCTCTCCAGCCTTACAGAGTGCGCGTCAGCCAGTTATAATTTATTCAACCCTCTGTGGTTTAGACCACACCCCCCGGCACTTGCGCGGTTCTCGGCCACATCCCCCTGCCTCTCAGCTGTTCTACAAATATCTTCATCAACACAACCAATCCTGTACTGTTCCACACTCTCCTCCAGGCCTGCCTCTGCTCTCTATTGATCAGCCCATCTTTATAATCCCTCTTCTCCCTGTTGCACATCGCTCTGCATAGTCTTAGCTCTGGTGGATGTGTGCTTTACTCCTGTCTCTGTTACAGTGCTTTTCAGGTTCTGATCCGGCTTGCCTGACTACCCTCTCTGGCTCTCGACCCCGGCTTCCTCCTGATTACGCTGCATCTCTCGTTCCCCGAACTTGGCTTGCACCTCGACCACCTGACCTCTCTGCTCCCTGAACTCGGCTACGACAACCACTAAGGCATTTCTTCTCTCCGGATTCGGCAAGTACTATAGTCTCCTGGCTTGGCCACGGAAATACCACACTCCGGGCACGCTCCTTCTGCTGCTGGTGCGTGTATCTTACATCCCATGTTAGTACAAGGGATGAGTCTGGTCTGCGGGCAGCACTGTGTGACACATATATATATACACACACGTGTGGTAGTTTGAGTAAATGTAATTTGGGGACTTTCTGGCTCACTGTCTCCGACCATATAACCGCAGCTTGTCCTGGTGCCGGAGACACTTGTAGCACGATTAAGTGTCTCCGGCAGTAAACTAAAAAGTCCCTGTAAGAGATGTACGCAATGGAGACTGGTTTTAAGGTGAAATTAAATAAGGCTTTATTGCGCCTGTTGCTTTAAACACAGCAAACATGTGAAAATCCACAAACAAGATCTGCTCCACGTTGGAATATATTTACACTTGTAGTCCAGCGATTCACCAGCCCAAATCATAGAGACATTTATATATATATAGACAGACATAGATAATCAGTTTTATAAGAAAAGTTTTATCTGTCCTGTAGTTGTAAGGGGAAGGCTTCTCTCTTTCCTGGGTTACTGCCTTTTCCTCAGGTTATCTCAGCATTCAGGTGTAGAAGTCTTGTGAGCTCCAGACATCTGTGATCCCTCTGTCAGTCTCATCTGTGAGACTCAGGAATCTCTGCTCTGTCTGTTTCCTTGGTCAGCCCAGTTGTGGACTAAGGAATCTCTCTTCCTGTCTCAAAGGCAGGCTTTTCTAACCAACCTCTAATCAGCCAGGTGGTGTTGGTTAATTGACTACCAGCAGTTAACCACCACACTGCTGGATTAGAGGCACCTTTTTGAACAGGGACAATCCCCTGTTACAGTCCCCAAATTATATTCACTCAAACTACCACATAACAGTAATACGAAATATATGCACACAGTTCTGGAAGTCTATTAGGTGAGTGCTAATGTTGTGATTACCCTTATAACAAGAGATATCCCAGACAAACACGAGAACAAATTGAAAAGTTAAAAATAATTTATTGATGCATAATAAATAAAATAATTGGGGTAATAGAAAAACCTACAACACCGTTGATGAGAAGTACATCAAAGGGATAACCTTCAGTAGGTATGGTGACTATCTGCTGTGTATGATAAGGTAGCCAAAGTGGTTAAATACTAACACACCAAGGTAGGTGAAATCAGTGGTACATTGTATGTCTCTGCAATCCAATATTCTGAGTGCCAAGTAGGATCAAACATACACTCTGTTTAGTATCAAAAGAGTGTCTCTATTCACAGGGGTAACATACAGTATATCATTGTATATCCAAAGTGATACTATTGGTATATATGGCAGTATACTTCTGAACAGTCACTAGAATAATGCTGCAATGTAGAGCCACAGTGTTCTTGTAATGTATAGGGCTATTAATGGGGCCTTGGTGAGAAATGTATATATAATATGTGTTCATTTAAGTACACAGGAGAGTGCAGCTTTGCAATTATAGTGAGGGAGACAACAAGGCTAGTCATTTAGAAGTTTCAATATATAATTCCCTGACTAGCTAGTCCCTGATTGATGCAGATAATCAAGCTAATAAGACAGGCAGTTATACCTAATATATGTAGCCCTTGTAAGAAATGCAGCAGGGTTATTTGCTCCAATGTACCATGGTACTTTAGCATAAGTAAAGGGGAGAGGGATAATTGCCCTATTCAGCCATGTACCCAGAGCCCATACTCCTTCAAGGTGTAAGCAAAAGTGGAGGCAGGGACCATGGAAGAGAACCAGAGAGACTATTTTTAACATGCCAGGAAAAGGCAATGAGGAATCGTTGTCTAGACAACTGTATAATAATGTGTAACTGATATATTTTGCCATTCAGGAAAGTTAATAAACACACAGATACCCAGTGTAACAGGGTATGTCTATTCTGCCTTTCTTTCCCCATCCTGTTATGTAAGTCCTGTTATCTGTAGGCAGTGATAGGTTAATCCTATGGGTTTGTGCCCCACCCTTGTTCCTCTATGATGGACAAGAGTAAGGTGGCGACTCATGGCCTGTGTAAGCCTATCAGGAATGGGTATAGACCATGAGCTCGTCCATTCTGTCTTATTTAGGGCAATACCAAATTTAGCATTCAGTCCTGCTTGAGCTCTTGAAGAGAGAAGAAATAGAGAGCTGTGAGTCTCTCCTATGGCAGGATGAGCGTGCTCACACCCAGCCTTTGAGCTGGGGGAACAACAGATTCAGCCTGATGCCCTACTGCTGCGGCTCATTTTATTCTAATACATCGCCGTTTTTTCCCTGGCTTTTTCCTGGAATGCGATGCACTTCACTGGGAGCATGCCGCATTCCTTTTGCGTTCTCAGCCACGGGTCATGCGCGGGTCATGCGCGGTTGACGCGCGGTTGATGCGTTTATTGAGAATGGTTCGGATTTAATAGGTTGCAATTCTTCGCGTGTCCGCCTGATGGCAGATATGCATGAATTGTAATGCGCATGCGCTTCAGTAATGTGTCGACTTGCAAGTGTTTCGTTTAAAAAAGATACCACAGTGTGCTATTGTAAATTGGTCTTGAGACTGAAGGAAGAGGTTGCACAAATGTATCAATTTAGGCTTTTTATATTAAATAAAGACAAAGACCAGTTTCTGTTACAGAATTCTCCAGAGAGCCGTCGCCATGTGTGTACAAGTGCAGCCCGTTTTCCAAAAACCCGACAGAAGTTACTCGTATTTGATATGGGCTGCGATTAATACAACAGATGATAAGATGGCAACAGTTGTTCAAATTTATCAGTATTTTATCGAAAACTATGACTTTTACAAATTTTCGCAGCTCCTCATACATGGAAGCGTGCAATAAGGAAAAGGTTATGTAGCGATCCCTGTTTTTATCGTATTGAGCCACAATTTGTTGGAGGGTATTGGTGTATCACTGGCTTTTTTCTGTATCTATGATCATGCAGACGGCAAAAGGAGAAAGGTCGTGTTAAAACCAACTAAGAAACGACAGTCGCTGCCAAGCACTGCACCAGCACCGGCTTCCAATAACGGTCCCACCGTCAGTGACAACCCTTGCTGTCTATCCAGCAAGCCTGAGCCGGATTTCGCGTGCAGTTTCGATCAAGCTTGCATGTACCTAAGCAATTTCCAGCCTCATCAGCTCACTACAGGTGTACTAGTCCAGCTGCAAACTATCGACATGGATGATCAAGAACACTGGACAGGCAGTGGCCCGGCGCCGGCACCAGCTGAATGGGAAATTCTATGGTGAGTATTTTTGCCGTATTATTTTCTGTGTTTTTTTTATTTTGACAATACAGTATCAATATCGGCGCAATTCAAAAGTCAAGCGATTCTCCTGTAAGCAATATTATTGGCTGAGCGGCTTCTCCAGTACTGTGCTGCAGATACTGAACAATTGGTGGAACGCTAGGCGCATGCGCATTGGAACCTTCTTGAAACGCATATGCGTGTCATTACATCGACGGTAGGCGCATGCGCATGTGAATAGGAGACGCCCCCCGAGAAAATTATTGGTTGGACTGGCTGGGAACTTCTTTAGGGGGCTGGCCATTACAGTAAAACTTTTCTTTTTGTTTTTCCTCAGAAAAGAAAACGGCTAATGGAGGGATTTCGATGGATAATATCGCTTTGTGTAACAATGCCTGCACATTGCTGAATCGGATTTAAAAAGCCACGTACCGGAGTCCACAGTTTAGTGGCCGTTGTTATTGATTAGGATAGAATACTGTACTTGAAACAGTATGCTGATGTTTTCCGGCCGTACAGTATACAATACATTTTTATATACAGTATACTGTGTAATAAACCCGAAAAAATAAAAACTATGCATTTATTCTACATGTATTACCGTACTGTACATACAGTATGTGTCTTCTATACAGTGCCAGTACATACAGTACACTACAGTACTGTATGTGTCTTCTATTTTTTAATACTCTTGTACTGAGCATGCCTACAGTATACAGTACAGTATGCCTGGACAGTAGTGTACATTCTAGAAACACTGAATGTTGTTACAGTAGTAATACTTGTGAGAGAAAGGGACCCCAATGGAGAGCACTCAAACAGATGCACAGAGTACACTAAACAAAAGATATGTGTATATGTTGATAAGTAATATGTACACGATAAAAACCATTTATTGGAGTCTTAACTCAATATTAAAATATAGTAGGACGCTAGGTGCCCAAATAAATGAGACTCAATAGAGCCAAAAAAGCGCAGCGAAAGTAAAAAATACCAGGTCTCGAGTGTATAGTGTAGGCTACTGCCCTTGATGATATGTGCAGGGTAGAGCCAGATGTAATCAATGCCTCCTGGAGACTGTGTCCTTAAGTACTTGGTCACAGGTACAGCCACTTGTGGCTATTATAGTGCGTGGTATGTATATGTATATCACATCACCAAGTGTATATAGGTAAGTGAAACAAGTGAGTAGTTAGCTATAATAAGCTACCAGGGGACAGACTAAAGTCACCAGTCATAGGGTAGTCTGTATCATCAGGTCGCTGCTCTGATCCCTGGGGGAAGGGGGGGCCAGCAATGGAGGTTAACAAATCAATCACTCACATACACTCACTTGAATTGTACATAAATGCAGATATCTAGATGGATGTATCTGCTATACACAAGTGGCCATAAGTCCAGGTGGTAGAAAAAATATTGTAGTACACAATTAGTGTCTACATACACTCAGGAACAATAAAAACACAGGAGAAGCTGGTAGCATAAAAAGGCAAGCACCGTGCTTCTGTTCTGTGGCTGTATACACACTAGCTAATGCTTAGTGATCACACTGGTACACACACGGTTGCTGCTTAGTATAATTAGGTCTCAAGCTCAATGCTTAAACAAACTCTCTGTTGGGGAGTTTGTGTGGGTGCCGGGAGCGCTCCGATCACGAGCGTGAGTCCCGCCCCTATTACAGTAGCAAAGGAGCTAATGGAACAATGTAAAACAAATCAACATGTTCTTTTATTGGTGGAGTAAGTACAAAAACATTTATTTACAAATACTGTAAAATGTAGAAACATTTTAAGTGCACAGCAATTCAAAACATCAATAGGTGTATGGTTTACTGCTACAGTAGTGAAAACATTTATGTATAGAAAGTAAAAACATTTACAGTCAGTCAGTATGGTTTACAGTAACATGTTTTAAAAAAAAATTCTTTATTCATAAAATATACGAAACGCAAAATCTCCTTTATCAAAGAACGGCAAGTCAAAACATATACAGTGGGATGGTGTGCAAAACAGTCTGCACCAGTACAGTCCTCGAGGGCAGCAAACAGGCCCGGTTTTCAGGGTAACCTTTGAAAACTGTGCCTGTTTGCGGCCTTCAGGGACTGGAATTGTGCAGGTCCTGTGTGTGCGTACAGCAAGTTAAAACATTTCAGTATAAATACAAGTTAAAAAACACACAACAACATCTTCTTTATTTAAGTACAGCAGGTTACAACATGTACAGTACAGTTCAGCACAACAGTATGGTCTTACAGTACCCGTGATTAAACCAGAAAGTCCACCAGATGGTCCGTCCATGGCCGATTCCTTGCATGGCGCAAAACGCCATTAATGCAGTCTCGAACGCCTTTCATTACAGGATCTGTAATTGTATAAAAGCGCCGCAATTCCCCCAGAATGGTCTTTCTTAAAATGGCAGGAAGTGCCTTTTTTCCTTCGTAGTTCATTCTGAAGGCCCAGTCGCAGTACAAAGAGTAGGGCACATGGTGCTTAAAAAGTAACAAGGCATACTTGTGGGGTGCACCAGCACTCATCACCCTATACTTCTCCCTAAGCGCCGGTGGCAGATCGCACAGGGTGATGTCGGGCACCGTATCGATGCGAGCGAATGTAGGTCTTCTGGGAGCGGGTGTGCTTGAGGCAACGGGCGATGGTAGTTTGTCTGAGAGGAAGCTTTCCTCCGGGCTTGGTCACCGTGTTGTCTCCTGGCGTGGTCTTGATGAGGTTGTCATGTCCTCCTCGACGGCATACATGTACACTACATCTTCTGGTGGAGGGGGTACGCTTAGTGATGAAAGGGGGTCGATGCTCCCATTCAGCACATCCATGCCACCCTCCTGCTCCGGCGTCGGGGAAACATGGGCATGAATACCGAGCAAATGATGTATACCCACTATGTCAGCCTCTATCTTCTCCATCCATCGATCCATCCGTTGATCCATATGTTGCATCCATTGATCCATATCTAGCATCCGTTGATCCATATGTAGAATCCGTTGCTCCACACTGTGGGTTTCCGGAAGGGTGGCGGCAGCGTCGAGGACGAGGGATGGAGAAAACGGCTGAAGATTTCCGGAACAGCGGCGGCAGAGTCGTCAAAGCGTATGGGAGTAAGTGGTCTGCGGGTTCGATGGGTTGGCTCCCATTCGTTTTGCATCGAGAGTACATCAACGTATTTCTTCTTGACATAATAAGGCTGATGTCTATGAAAACCCATAGCCTTTGGGGTCAGCAGAAGGTTTTCTTTAGTGGCCTTAGCCTTTCGCTTTTGCCTTGGCGTGGAAACAGCAACCGCCTTTCGCTTTTTCTGCATTACAGGCACGACAGAGGCGTATGGGTTCCTGCGTCCGTAGAATCGGGGTTGATCCATGGAAGCAGGTGGCATAATGCAGTATCTGGACAAGGGCAAGTTCAGATAAAGATCATCGAGTGGTGGGCTATGCAAAGTGTGTAACCTTTTAGGTACAGGTATTGAAAGTGGGCATACTCTAATGTGAGTCATTACAGTATAAATACACCATCCATTTTGTGGATTCACTGTACATTGAATACACATCGACTAAACATCGAATATACATTCTTGTGTTTGTATTTCTTTCTATTCGCAGCAATGCCTGTTAAAAAGATTTCCAAGGATCTCAGCATGCGAATTAAGGAGATGTACACGAGCGGACACCGAATTGCTGCTATCCAACGCTGGTTAGCTACTTCTGGCCTCGTTGTGCCAGCAACCACCGTGAGCTACAGTATCATGCCACCAGAAAAAACAGAGAACGCAAAAGGGCACTAAGGGTAACTAACGCGTAAGTATATTTATACAACTTAAAAAAAATTTGATATCAAATAATGTACTGTAGATCTACAGTACTGTATCTAATATTTTTGTTATTTCTGTAGATTTATATTACAACAGTCAATATATTTTGTATATTTATATTTATATTACAACAGTATATATATTTTGTATATTTATATTTATATTACAACAGTATATATTTATATTACAACAGTATATATATTTTTTATATTTATATTTATATTACAACAGTATATATATATTGTATATTTTGTATATTTATATTACAACAGTACTGTATATACATTTTTTATATTTATATTACAACAGTATATATATTTTTCTATTTATATTTATATTACAACAGTATATATATTTTGTATATTTATATTTATATTACAACAGTATATATATTTTTTATATTTATATTTATATTACAACAGTATATATATTTTGAATATTTTGTATATTTATATTACAACAGTACTGTATATATATTTTTTATATTTATATTACAACGTTATATATATTTTTTATATTCCTGCATATTAATAGAACAATATATGTTATCCTGTTGATCTACTGTCTCTAATATTTTTACTTACCGGATTGTTTTTCTTTACATTGTAGGGAGACAACTCTTCTGGTGGACAAAATAAGTGAGGAGAATGATGAGAAGAGTGCATTAAGGGTCAAATACACTCTGCAGGAAAATCACAATCTCACTGTATCCGAGACCAGCATAAAGAAGATGAGACGCAGCATTGGATGGAAATATGGACATGTGAGGTTAGTACTGGACAGTACAGGAGGTAAAAGTGTTGTTTAGGAAACTGTACTGTACCGCTAAAATAATTTAATCCTTGTCATTACAGAGCGTACCCCATGATACGGGACCTAAACAAAATAAAAAGAGTGGTCCAGGCCCAGGCATGGATCGACAGTGGAGAAAATTTCCAGGATTGCATTTTCACTGACGAGATTACTGTGTCGCTGGAAAAATTTGCAACCTTTGCATTCCACAAAAAAGGCCGCATATCTTTGAAGCCGCGGCCAAAACACCCCGTAAAGCTGTATGTGTGGGGTGCCATCTCTAGGCGTGGACCAGGATGCATTGTCATCTTTGAAGGTTAAATATATAAAATATAATGTAGCCTTATGCACTGTACTTTCCTAGTGTAGCCTCACTGTATGCACTGTACTGTACTATTGTGCAGTTTTTTGAGCACTTTTCTTTTCTTGCTATAGGAATCATGAATAAAGTTTTCTTCAAGACAATATTGTCCCTGAGATAGTGCAATACATCACACGCGAGTTCCCGAATGGTCACCGTTTCTACCAGGACAACGATCCGAAGCACACCGCGTCAACAGCGCATATCCTTGAGCGCGGTATCAACTGGGTGAAGACGCCAGTGGAGTAAGTGCGGTAACCGTGTCTCATTTTTCCCCCACTGTTTTTACTGTGTACTGTATCTCTTAAACTAATTGTGCTTTTTTTCCAATGACAGATCGCCAGACTTCAATCCGATCGAAATGGTCTGGCATCAGCTGAAGGACCATATCCAGAAAGTGGTGAAACCCTCCAAAAAGGACGAGTTGTTGAAAGGCATAATGAGTTTTTGGAACGATGTACCCACCGTGGAACGCTGCAATACATATATAGACCATATTGCCACTGTGTTGCCCATTGTGATCGCGCGTAATGGGCAAGCATCAGGAAAGTAGTACTGTACTGTAGTATTGTAAGTACAGTATGATACAGGTAAGTATGGCACAGATTTTTTCGTTCCTAATAGTCAGAGTATACAGTAGTTACAGTTTTTTCTTTACAGAGAGAGCAGCACCAGCCATCTGGTTACATAGTATTTAACAGTAGTCAGAGTATTCAGTAGTTCCAGTATGGACTAGTTTGATAGTAGTATAAATAAACTTAATGAGATACCGCTCACCAATAGTATGGATACTAAATACATATAATCATCAGTTACAGCTGGTGCAAAGGGATGGTAATGACATACAAAACATATATAAGGGAAACAGAGAGGTAATCCCTCAAAAAGATCCGCAATTACTGCACAACACAGCTGAACATAATATATCAGGGTTCAAATACACCCTAGAAATAAAGAGGAATGGGCTGTGTGGAGTGCCATTAAGTAACCGCTCCCAACACTGTGGGAGGACAGTTACCACCAATACCAGATAAAAATACAAAAATAAAAAATAATTTATTAACAATTGCTATACTCGACGCAGTAACATGAACTCTAACTACTTTAAAACCAATTAAAACACTAATTCACGGAAGGGTGAAGTAAAGGGATAACAAGGGATTCCCAATATTGGCAGCTAATATCTCCCTTAACTTCCTGTCCTGATCAAATCTTAAAACACAATATGTAGTGACAGATGTTTAGCTGAACTCTAAATAGCAAATTATAACTTGAAAAACCAATATAGCAGTCCGAAATTATAGCTTGATAGCTAGCACTCATAGCCTAAATGGTTAAAGGTGAAACACAGCGCATCACAGATGACCATACAAACATATCAATGCGGGTAAAATATTCAGTAACCTGGATGTAGAGTACACCTGGGGGGTTGAATGTGGGTGGTAGCATATAGGTAGTAGGTAGTACTAAGATGTCAGTAATCAGATCTAACGCAGCATGTATAGTAAACTCCTGTGTCACGCTAATACCTCCAATAGACTAATCACTCGTATCTATGCAATACCCCCTCCTTTAATCAAATCCCAATCCTAGGTAACGCACTCAGGGCTGATTAGCCTGTAAAGGGCATGCTGTCCATACTGCTGGCAAATATCTCCGTAAATATGATGCAAGCACAGCCCCGCTTTAACCCGGCTCTAGCTATCTCATCCGTAATGATCAGGAACAGTCTCACCCTAGCTCCTCCTCCACGACGTCAACGCGATGACGTCATGTCAGACGTACGTTTCGCGCATAAGGGGATGGCGCTTTCTCAAGGTGGGAGGTGATAGAGAGAGCTCTCTGCACTGCTCACTTATATACCCCCAGATATGGCGATATTTAAAGGCACCCCTACCACACATCAATGACAGTGTATATAGCCCAAGAGAATATACATAATATCAATGTAATGAAAGCGGGAGAAATTTAAATGGTGTCCTGATGCTTTTGTACCCAAATGTAACAAATGTACGTGGTCTCCTTCTGTAAACGTTGAATGAATCCTACAGGCAAATAGATGGATTTATTGCTGTTAATGCATGGGAGAAATGGAACATCAGTCTATGAATCAACAGTATGTAAGTTAAGGGAGATATTAGCTGCCAATATTGGGAATCCCTTGTTATCCCTTTACCTCACCCTTCCGTGAATTAGTGTTTTAATTGGTTTTAAAGTAGTTAGAGTTCATGTTACTGCGTCGAGTATAGCAATTGTTAATAAAGTATTTTTTATTTTTGTATTTTTATCTGGTATTGGTGGTAACTGTCCTCCCACAGTGTTGGGAGTGGTTACTTAATGGCACTCCACACAGCCAATTCCTCTTTATTTCTAGGGGCTATTTGAACCCTGATATATTATGTTCAGCTTTGTTGTGTAGTAATTGGGGATCTTTTCGAGGGATTACCTCTCTGTTTCCCTTATATATGTTTAGTTTGATAGTAGTACAGTAACTGCCTACTAACTGCTCAATATTTTTCTTTCCAGAGAAAGCAGCACCAGCCATCTACAGTACAGTAGTACTACACATCACACAATGCCATAATACAGTATGCACATAACTGCACTAATTTTTTGTTTTCTTGTCGTTTCAGGAAAAAAGGGTGGCCTGGGGGGAGGTGGGGTGTTGTGTTCAGTCTAATCTGTTTGTACAGTCAAATGTACAGTATATAAATAGCAGTAATGATGTACACAAAACCTCTCCTCTCTCAATGAACTACTGTACTGTACACAGAATGAGGAACAAGATAAAGACGGAAAAAATAATATTACTATACATATATATATATATATATATATATATATATATATATATATATATATATATTATACATTACAGTATATATTATTAAATAATATTCTTATAAATGTGCATTATTCATGTTTATCCATGTTTTACAAATGTTTTCTAAATGTTTATCCTATTTCAATCTGCCAGAAGAACATAATAAAGACTGCATTATGTAATATTTGTATTTTTTGGTTCCTGATAAAATAAAATAAATATTTATTTACATTCCTGCTAATCATAATCATTGACAACACCCACCCCCTATCCCCCCACACCCACAGTACACCAATGAATAAGAGTGAATTACAAAACATCATGAATCAGTTAATGGTTTTTTTAACTCTCAATTCTCACAATGCTGTGCAAATCAGATTTACATTTCAAATTGGAGAAGGGATTTTCCAAAGCGTTACCGTAAACAAAGCCTCAAAGGGTTGGGGGGGTGGGGTGAGCCATGTGCAGTAATCAGCTAGCTCCCATCTCAAAGAGGATTACATGCAGGCGCAGTGAGGCTTTGTAGCTCGGCTATGGACGGATTAAGAACACAATGGCAATATTCAGAAAATTAACGACTCTGTGGAGAGAGGGGGTTGGGTGACTCATGCGCAGTAAGCAGCAAGTTCCCATCTCTAAAAGGATTAGAGAACACGCAGGCGCAGTGAGGCGATTGACGCTCGGCTAGGGACGGATTAAAAAAACAATGACTAACTTCAGAAAATTAATGACTCTGTGGAGGTGTCTGTCGATAAGAGTTTCTGTGTGCGTGGGGGAGGGATGAAGGATTAGTTGTGCAGCAGTTCAAAGAAATTACATAGAGTAGAGTACAGTACAGTAATTTCAAAAGGCAGTTCATCATAATATTGTAATTTGATCCCTACACCCCCAAATACAGTACATAAAAAGCACACAAATCAACCATGTGCAGACAAACGCACAGATTGAATATCGTAATATCAAGATTGTTTTTGCAGGCTTGTGGATAAAATAACAGTTAAAAAATCATAATTAAAAAAAAAATTTGGGGGGCACTCAAGCAAGCAGTGGTGGGTGAAGTTAAAGGCGCATGAGCAGGAATCAACTAGCTCCCATCCGAAAGAGGATTACACACAGATACATAGAGAGGTGATGCTCTGTGCAAATAAAATTCGAGAAGGGATTTTCCAAAGCGTTGCCGTAAACAAAGCCTTAAAGTTCCCATCTCAAAGAGAATTACACGCAGGCGCAGTGAGGCTTTGTAGCTCGGCTATGGACGGATTAAAAACACAATGTCAAGATTCAGAAAATGAATGACTCTGTGGAGGGGGGTTGGGTGAGTCATGCGCAGTAAGCAGTTAGCTCCCATCTCAAAAAGGATTACACGCAGGCGCACTGAGGCTTTGTAGCTCGGCTATGGACGGATTAAGAACACAATGTCAAGATTCAGAAAATGATCGACTCTGTGGAGAGGGGGGTGTTGGTGAGTCATGCGCAGTAAGCAGTTAGCTCCCGTCTCAAAAAGGATTACACGCAGGCGCAGTGAGGCTTTGTATCTCGGCTATGGACGGATTAAGAACACAATGTCAAGATTCAGAAAATGAACGACTCTGTGGAGAGGGGGGGGGTTGGGTGAGTCATGCGCAGTAAGCAGCTAGCTTCCATCTCAAAAAGGATTACACGCAGGCGCACTGAGGCTTTGTAGCTCGGCTATGGACGGATTAAGAACACAATGGCAAGATTCAGAAAATTAACGACTCCGTGGAATTTCAAATCCTTGAGCTAGCCTTGTGTGTGTTCGTGGGGGTGGGGGCTACAGGGTACAGCTGCATGAAGTTCAAAGATAAAGACATACTTTAATTTCAAAAGACAGTTCATCATAATAGTAATACACCCCCAAATACAGTACATAAAAAGCACACAAATCAACCATGTGCAGTTAAATGCACAGGGTCGCAGTCAAAAGTTACAGCACAGATTGAATATCGTAATACAGTAAGATGGTTTTTGCAGGCTTGTGGAGAAAAAAAATTACAATAAAAAAAATGTTTTAATTTTTTTTTTGGTCGCTCACTCAAGCAATCAAGCAGTGGTGGGCGAAGTAACAGGCGCATGCGTAGTAATCACCTGCTGTCAAGCAGGAATGTGATTGAAACCAGACACACGTTCAAAGGAATGGTGTGGGAGTGATGTACTGCATTGTAGAGAAGATAAGAAGTTGAAATACCCTGCAGTGCAGTTAATTATCCTGAGCGAGGGGAGAGCGCTATATATGCCAAAATGTGACACTGTTACTGTACTGTACACGCCTATGCATTTCAACAATTTTCAAATGAGACATACTGTACAGCAGCACAGCACTGCAAATACATGTATACTTTAAATATGCAAATTTACAATTACTGCGCGCGCACACACAGACTGTGTACTTACGTTGGTTGAACCACGAAGGTATTAGACTTCCAAGACAACAGCTCGCCCACACCCCTGAGTTTTTACACGGCATTGCAGTATTGCAGACGGCGAGAATAAAATGCTAAAATCACGAGCGCTAAAATAACGCAGTTCACTCCGGGCAAAACAAACAGAAAACCGCCCTTAACCGGGATAATCTGAGAGCCGCGGATCTAGCCGACTTAGACTCAGGTCGGCCGCCACTGTTTACTACCAGGGGCAAAGCACCATCCAGAGGAACATCTGAGACCATGCATAGCTGTGAGGAAGAACTGCAGTAAGTGCCACCCAATAAAGATCCTGGCTACAGTAATATACCTCAGTCTGAGTATCAGTCCTTTGGCTGAGGGGGAAAGAGTACAGTAGTGCATGCATGCACACAAATGATGTGTTCCATTCAGTTTACATAGAACACGCTTGCACACAAATAATATGCACTCCATTCAGTTTACAGCAGTGCAGTGTAGTTAATGCATCTATTTGTTCTTGATTATTAATAAATAACAACCTCACAATTATTTTACAATTGAAACTGTACAGGAGATAGCTTGAAGAAGATGTTGGTTAAAAAGGATTGTATACATTTTTTTTTTAATGTCTTAGCTCTAATTGTTAAAATTTTCTATTTTTCTACTATAGTGTTACAGCAAATACAAAGTTTTAGCTGTTTAACTTGTAAAAAAACACTATGGGTGTTTCACTTAAATAAAGCTTATAAATATTTTTGATGGGGCTGTATCTTATGTAATATTTCAGATTATTTTATGCTTACCTTAGTGCTTGCTAAAATTCCACATTTAGGGATTAGTACACAGTACTGACCTAACTTTAATAACTTGCACATTCTATTAACGTTCTACTATAGGCAAAGACTCTTACAGTACCCTCTCCCCACCCATATTGCTTCTACTCTCCTGCGACTGAACAGTAACTACACTGGCGACATACTTTATTCGAGCTCGGCTAGTCCCACGAATTCGGGTATACCCGGGTGTATTGAGGTTTGTGACTGTTTTCTGCCCGAGTGCATTGAGGTATTTTCCAGGCAGGGATTGAAGCATTTTATTCCCGCTGGCTGCAATACTGCACAGTATATATATATCTATACTGCATTACAATTCATGAATTTATGCCATCTGGTAGACACGCGAAGCATTGCAGCCTATTAAATCCTAATCATTATCATTTAACAGATCAGCCGCCCGTCAGTCAGGCATGAACCCAGGCTGGGAAGGCAAACGCAACGGGGCTTGTCAGAGGTGAGGAGCGGCGCATTCCAGGTATCTGCCAGGTACATACTGGGTATTTGCTCGAATAAAGTGTGTCGGTGCAGTATAGTATAAGCAAACAAAAACACACACAGCAAACAACAGTGGGAAAGGTTCCTGCAGTATTTTCATCCTTTCATTCCAGTAAAGGCAGCCCTAAAGTTTGATGTGTCTTCAGAATAAATTACAATACATCCAAGAACAAGCCATACAGTACCTCTACGTAATATTGAAATGTTTCCACATACAGTGGCGGCCGATCTGAGTCTAAGTCGGCTAGATCCGCGGCTTTCAGATTATCCCGGTTAGGTGCGTTTGTTTGTCGTTTTCGCCCGGAGTGAACTGCGTTATTTTCGCGCTCGTGATATTAGCATTTTATTCTCGCTGTCTGCAATACTGCATAGCTGTGTAAAAACTCAGGGGGGCGTTTGCGAGCTATTGTCTTGGAAGTCTAATACCTTCGCGGTTCAACCTACGTCAGTACACAGTCTGTGTGTGCGCGCGCAGTAATTGTAAATTTGCATATTTAAAGTACACATGCATTTGCAGTGCTGTGCTGCTGTACAGTATGTCTCATTTAAAAATTGTTGAAATGCATAGGCGTGTACAGTACAGTAAGTGTCACATTTCGGCATATACAGCGCTCTCCCATTGCTCAGGATAATTAACTGCACTGCAGGGTATTTCAACTTCTTATCTTCTGTGCAATGCAGTACATCACTCCCACACCATTCCTTTGAACGTGTGTCTGGTTTCAATCACATTCCTGCTTGACAGCAGGAATTTACTGCGCATGCGACTGTAGCTTCGCCTGTAACTTTGCCCACCACTGTTTGCTTGCCTGAGTGAGTGACCAAAAAAAATTAAAACATTTTTTTTATTGTAATTTTTTTTCTCCACAAGCCTGCAAAAACCATCTTACTGTATTACGATATTCAATCTGTGCTGTAGCTTTTGACTGCGACCCTGTGCATTTGACTGCACATGGTTGATTTGTGTGCTTTTTATGTACTGTATTTGGGGGTGTATTATTATGATGAACTGCCTTTTGAAATTAAAGTATGTCTTTAGCTTTGAACTTCATGCAGCTGTACCCTGCAGCTCCCTCCCCCACAAACACTAGCTCAAGGATTTGAAATTCCACGGAGTCGTTAATTTTCTGAATCTTGCCATTGTGTTCTTAATCCGTCCATAGCCGAGCTACAAAGCCTCAGTGCGCCTGCGTGTAATCCTTTTTGAGATGGGAGCTGCTTACTGCGCATGAGTCACCCCACCCCCCCTCTCCACAGATTCATTAATTTTCTGAATCTTGCCATTGTGTTCTTAATCCGTCCATAGCCGAGCTACAAAGCCTCACTGCGCCTGCGTGTAATCCTTTTTGAGATGGGAGCATCTTTTCTGCGCATGAGTCACCAAACCCCCCCCTCTCCAAGGGTCGTTTATTTACTGAATCTTGCCATTGTGTTCTGAATCCGTCCATAGCCGAGCTACAAAGCCTCACTGCACCTGTGTGTAATTCTCTTTGAGATGGGAATTTTGAGACTTTGTTTACGTCAACGCTTTGGAAATTCCCTTCTTGAATTTGATTTGCACAGAGCATCACCTCTCTATGCGCCTGTGTGTAATCCTCTTTCGGATGGGAGCTAGTTTATTCCTGCTCATGCGCATGTAACTTTTAACTGTTATTTTATCCTCAAGCCTGCAAAAACAATCTTGATATTACGATATTAAATCTGTGCGTTTGCCTGCACATGGTTAATTTGTGTGCTTTTTATGTACTGTATTTGGGGGGTGTAGGGACTCTTATCGACAGACACCTCCACAGAGTCATTAATTTTCTGAAGTTAGTTAGTCATTGTGTTTTTAATCCATCCCTAGCCGAGCGTCAATCGCCTCACTGCGCCTGCGTGTACTCTAATCCTTTTAGAGATGGGAGCTTGCTGCTTACTGCGCATGAGTCACCCAACCCCCTCTCTCCACAGAGTCGTTAATTTTCTGAATATTGCCATTGTGTACTGCTCCTTGAGATGGGAGCTAGCTGATTACTGCACATGACTCACCCCACCCCCAACCCTTTGAGGCTTAGTTTACGGTAACGGTTTTGGAAAATCCCTTCTCGATTTTGAAATGTAAATCTGATTTGCACAGCATTGTGAGAATTGAGAGTTAAAAAAAACATTAACTGATTCATGTTGTTTTGTCATTCATTCTTATTCATTGGTGTACTGAAGGGGTGGGGGTGAGTTTGTGGTTGTTGTCAATGATTATGATTAGCAGGAATATGAATAAATATTCATTTTATTTTATCAGGAACCAAAAAATACAAATCTAAAAATTATCATGAATAATACAGAATGCTGTCTTTATTAAGTTCTTCTGGCAGATTGAAATTGGATAAACATTTAGAAAACATTTGTAAAACATGGGGAAACATGAATAATGCACATTTATAAGAATATTATTTAATAATATATACTGTAATGTATATATATATAGTCATATTATTTTTTCCTTCTTTATCTTGTTCCTCATTCTGTTTACAGTACAGTAGTTCATTGAGAGAGGAGAGGTTTTGTGTACATCATTACTGCTGTTTATATACTATACATTTGACTGTACAAGCAGATTAGACTGGACACAACACTCCATCTCCCCCCAGGCCACCCTTTTTCCTTTAACAACAAGAAAACAAAAAATTAGTGCAGTTATGTGCGTACTGTATTATGGCATTGTGTGATGTGTAGTACTACTGTACATGGCTAATGCTGCTTTCTCTGAAAAAAAATATTGAGCAGTTAGTAGGCAGTTACTGTAGTACTGTCAAACTAGTCTACTGTATACTAGAACTACTGTATACTCTGAATACTGTTAAATACTACAGTATGTACTGTAACCTGATGGCTGGTGCTGCTCTCTGTAAAGAAAAAACTGTAACTACTGTATACTCTGACTATTGGGAAAGAAAAAATCTGTGCCATACTTACCTGTATAATACTGTACTTACAATTTACAGAACAGTACTACTTTCCTGATGCTTGCCCATTACGCGCGATCACAATGGGCAACACAGTGGCAATATGGTCTATATATTTATTACAGCGTTCCACGGCGAGTACATTGTTCCAAAAACTCATTATGCCTTTCAACAACTCGTCCTTTTTGGAGGGTTTCACCACTTTCCGGATATGGTCCTTCAGCTGATGCCAGACCATTTCGATCAAATTGATGTCTGGCGATCTGTCATTGGAAAAAAAGGACAATTAGTTTAAGAGATACAGTACACAGTAAAAACAGTGGGGAAAAAAATTGAGACACGGTCTACTGCACTTATTACGCTGGCGTCTTCACCCAGTTGATATCGGGCTCAAGGATATGCGCTGTTGACGCAGTGTGCTTCGGATCGTTGTCCTAGTAGAAGCGGTGACCATTGAGGAACTCGCATGTGATGTATTGCACTATCTATAGGGACAATGTTGTCTTGGAAGAAAGCTTTATTCATGATTCCTATAGCAAGAAAAGAAAAGTGCTCAAAAAACTGCACAACAGTACAGTACAGTGCATAAAGTGAGGCTACACTAGTAAAGTACAGTGCATAAGGCTACATTATATTTCATATATTTTACCTTCAAATATGACAATGCATCCTGGTCCACGCCTAGAGATGGCACCCCACACATGCAGCTTTATGGGGTGTTTTGGCCGCGGCTTCAAAGATATGCGGCCTTTTTTGTGGAACGCAAAGCTTGCAAATCTCTCCAGCGACACAGTGGACTCGTCAGTGAAGATGCAATCCTGGAAAGTTTCCCCACTGTTGATCCATGCCTGGGCCTGGACCACTCTTTTGATTTTGTTTGCGTCCCTTATCATGGGGTACGCTCTGTAATGACAAGGAATAAATAATTTTAGCGGTACAGTACAGTTTCCTAAACAACACTTTTACCTCCTGTACTGTCCAGTACTAACCTCACACGTCCATATTTCCATCCAATGCTGCGTCTCATCTTCTTTATGCTGGTCTCGGATACAGTGAGATTGTGATTTTCCTGCAGAGTGTATTTGACCCTTAATGCACTCCTCTCATCATTCTCCTCACTTATTTTGTCCACCAGAAGAGTTGTCTCCCTACAATGTAAAGAAAAACATTCCGGGAAGTAATAATATTAGAGACAGTAGATCAACAGGATACAAAATATTTTTCTATTAATATGCATCAATATAAAACTGTTGTAATATAAACATAAATATACAATATATATATACTGTTGTAATATAAATATACAAAATATATATACGGTTGTAATATAAATATAAATATACATAATATACTGTATATACTGTTGTAATATAAATATAAATACTGTATACAAAATATATACAGTATACTGTTGTAATATAAATATACAAAATATATATACTGTTGTAATATAAATCTACAGAAATAACAAAAATATTAGATACAGTACTGTAGATGTACAGTACATTTTTGGATCTAATTTAAAAAAAAAGTTTTATAAATATACTTACCGTATATTCCGGCGTATAAGATGACTGGGCGTATAAGACGACCCCCAACTTTTCCAGTTAAAATATAGAGTTTGGGACACACACACACACACACACACACACACACACACACACACACACACACACACACACACACACACACACACACACACACACACACACACACACACACACACACACACACACACACACACACACCACTATACATGTATATATATATATATATATATATATATATATATATATATATACACACACACACATCACTATATACACACACACACATCACTATACACACACACATCATTATACACACACATACATCACTATACACACACACACCACTATACATATATATATATACACACACACACACACACACACATCACTATGTACACACACACATCACTATACACACACACATACATCACTATACACACACACACACACACACATCACTATACACACACACACACACACACACACACATCACTATACACACACACACACACACACACATCACTATACACACACACACACATCACTATACACACACACACACACACACACACACACACACACACACACACACACACACACACACACACACACACACACACACACACACACACACACATCACTATACATATATATATATATATATATATATATATATATATATATATATATATTTATATATATATATATATATATATATATATATATATATATATACACACACACACACACACACACACACACACACATCACTATATACACACACACACCACTATATACACACACATAACTATATATATATATATACACACGCACCACTATATACACACACACATCACTATATATATATATATATATACACACACACACATCACTATATATATACACACACACACCACTATATACACACACATCAATATATATATATACACACACACACATCACTATATACACATACATCACTATATACTGCTGCGGCCGAGTTTATTCGAGCATTTGCCCGTTCTCGACCGCAGCAGTAGCCTGGCGCGCGCCGGAGGGTGACGGGCGCGCGCCGAAGCAGCGGAAGAGCGCCCTCCGATCGGGGTGCTCTCCCTCCCGCTGCCGGGTCCGCCGGGTCCCCCGGAACCCCCTGCCGCCGTCCCCCACATCGCGGGACACCAGGGCTCCCTCGGGGAGCCCTGGACGCGCATGCAGGGGGCGCACGCTCCCGATGACGCGTGACCGCGCGTCGGTGATGCGCGGCACGCCGAGGGGCGGCCACTAGCAAGCCGGGAAATCTCCCGGCTTGCGGATCTGGCCGCAGTGCAATAAACTGTGTCGCCAGTGTATACACACACACACACATCACTATATACAGACACATCCCTATATACAGACACATCACTATATACAGACACATCACTATATACAGACACATCACTATATACAGACACATCACTATATACACACACACACACACACACACACACACACACACACACACACACACACACACACACACACACACACACACACACACACACACACACACACACACACACACACACGTGAAAGTACTACTGTACTGCATGCACGGCTCCCCACGCTGCGGAACACTGAAGGAGTAAAGACAGGAAGAAGAGGGCTTGTGTCTGTGTGTAGAGGGACGCCCCGCCCCCTCTGCAAGCACAGGGAAACAGCAGCAGCACGGAGCTTCTGCCTGCCACTGCCACTGCTCTGCTCTGCCCCCAGGTTTCGCTGCACAGGCTGCACCCCCAGTCGGCGTATAAGACTATACCCGGCGTATAAGACGACCCCCGACTTTTGAGAAGATTTTCCTGGTTTAAATAGTCGTCTTATACTTCGGAATATACGGTACGCGTTAGTTTCCCTTGGTGCCCTTTTGCGTACTCTGTTTTTTCCGTGTGCATGATAACTCACGGTGGTTGCTGGCACAACGAGGCCAGAAGTAGCTAACCAGCGTTGGATAGCAGCAATTCGGTGTCCGCTCTTGTACAGCTCCTTAATTCGCATGCTGAGATCCTTGGAAATCTTTTTAACAACCATTGCGGCGAGTAGAAAGAAATACAAACACAAGAATGTATATTCAATGTTTAGTCGATGTGTATTCAATGTGCAGTGAATCCACAAAATGGATGGTGTATTTATACGGTAATGACTCACATTAGAGTACGCCCACTTTCAACACCTGTACCTCGCTGCCATGCATAAAAGGTTACACACTTTGCATAGCCCACCACTCGATGATCTTTATCTGAACTTGCCCTTGTCCAGATACTGCATTGTGCCACCTGCTTCCATGGAGCAACCCCGATTCTACGGACGCAGGAACCCACTCGCCTCTGCCGTGCCTGTCAGGCAGATAAAGCGAAAGGCGGTTGCCGTTTCCACACCAATGCCAAAGCAAAAGGCTAAGGCCAATAAAGAAAACCTTTTGCTGACCCCAAAGGCTAAGGGTTTTCATAGATGTCAGCCTTATTGTGTCAAGAAGATATACGGTGATGTACTCTCGACGCAAAACGATTGGCAGCCAACCCATCGAACCCGCAGACCACTTCCTCCCATACGCTTCTACGACTCTGCCGCCGCTGTTCCGGAAATTTTCAGCCCGTCTTCTCCACCCCTCGACCTCGACGCTGCCGCCGCCCTCCCGGAAACCCACAGGCCATCTTCTCCGGTTCTATCCGACGAGGCTGCCGCCTCTGAAATATACGGGTCACTTTCTCCTTTGCTCTTAGATGACTCTGCTTCTCGCCCGGAATCCAAAGGTCACTTTCTCCATCCCTCTTCGACGATGCTGCCGCTTCTCCTCTACCGGATATCCACAGGTCACCTCCTCCACCCTTCTTCGACGTCGCTGCCGCTTCTCTCCATGGAACCCCCATCTCATCCTCCGTTGCACCCATCCACCCAGATGTCCACACGCCATGCACAAGAAGCAGCTCATTAGACCGGATGCTGAATGGGATAAGTGTGGATCTCCCCGGGAACTCTATTGTGCTAGCAATGATAGATCTGCTTCTGGAGACAATGCTAAATGTGGAGCAACGGATGCTACATATGGATCAACGGATGATACATATGGATCAACGGATGCTAGATATGGAATCAACAGATGCAACATATGGATCAACGGATGGAGAAGACAGAGGCTGACATAGCGGGTATACATCATTTGCTCGGTGTTAATGCCCCTGTTTCCCCGACGTCGGAGCAGGGGGGTGACATGGATGTGTTGAATGGGAGCATCGACCCCCTTCCATCACCAAGCGCACCCTTTCCACCAGAAGATGTAGTGTACATGTATGCCGTTGAGGAGGGCATGACAACCCTGTCAAGACCACGCCAGGAGACAACACGGCGACAAAGACCAGAGGAAAGCATCCTCCCAGACAACCTACCATCGCCCGTTGCCTCAAGCACACCCGCTCGCAGAAGACCTACATTCGCTCGAATCGATATGGTGCCCGACATCACCCTGTGTGATCGGCCACTAGCGCTCAGGGAGAAGTATAGGGTGGTGAGTGCTGGTGCACCCCACATGTATGCCTTGTTACTTTTTAAGCACCATGTTCCCTACTCGTTGTACTGCGACTGGGCCTTCAGAGGGAACTACGACGGAAATCGCGTAAAAAAGGCGCTTCCTGCCAATTTAAGAATGAACATTCGGGATGAAATGCGGCGCTTTTATCCAATTACAGATCCAGAAAAGCGTTCGAGACTGCATTAATGGCGTTTTGCGCCATGCAAGGAATCGGCCATGGACGGTAAATGGGGTGGACTTTATGGTTTAATCACGGGAACTGTAAGACCATACTGTTGTGCATATTTATACAGAAATGTTTTAACTTGCTGTACACACACACAGGACCTGCACAATTCCAGTCCCCGTGGGCCGCAAACAGGCACAGTTTTCAAGGTTGTCCTGAAAACCTGGCCTGTCTGCTGCCCTCGAGGACTGTAGTGGTGCAGACCTGACTGACTGTTTTGCACACCATCCCACTGTACTGTATACTGTATGTTTCTTTAATAAAGGAGATGTTGCGTTTTGTATACTGTATTTTATGAATAAAGAATTTTTTTAATCACAGGTAAGACAATACTGTTGTGCTGAACTGTATTGTACATGTTTTGACCTGCTGTACTTAAAAAAAGGAGATGTTGTTGTGTGTTTTTTAACTTGTATTTATACAGAAATGTTTTAACTTGCTGTACACATACAGGATCTAGACAATTAGGGAAAACCAGGCGCTTACCTTTAGTGTCAGATTTAAGGAAGAGTAGTGAAACCAATAAATGTGGTTTCTCTCTATTAATGTAGAGATGGTCTTGTGATCCCTTCTGCTTCCACCCCTATTAAGGGATAATCTGAAGCCCTTATGGAAACGTAGAGACAAACAGAGTAGGGGGAGCGAGGGATTAGTTGATAAACGTATAAACAATTGTGGACGATGGGATTTACATTAAGTAAACCCAGTATAGTGGGGGTAGGATAGGGAATAATAATTTAAGATACAGTATATAATAGATACTTACACGGCCGTGTCTAAGCACAATCCAAAGATGGTATCTTTGTGATAAATGATGGCCCTTCCACAAGTGGGTGCAGGGGGGTCACAGTAAATAGAAAATCAATATAGATAGATACTCACACGGCCCAGTGTGAGTAGAGGTGTGGGGCAGATGTCTTAGCCCGTCCAGGATAGTTGCGGGCCGGTCACATCAGATTAGGCCCAAAAAGGCTAAGGCCGGTCTGCCCTCCTCTAGTGCTTGTAATCAAGCAGGTTAACTCCCCCATTCAGCGGTATATAGGGATAAGTGAGGCACAGGTTCAGTGATAAGTATTTAACGGGTATTTATTAAGATAAAAAACAAGTATCACACTCACATAACATAAAATAATGTCCCCTGGCTTCTCCGTAAGGTCCAACTCAGCAGTAAACTGCTCCGGCCCCGTGTCCGAGGTGCAGAGTGCTGGAACTGGTCTGCCCGGCTGCAGATGCTGCTGGAAGGGCTGTCTACGGAAGCCTCCGTGGGACAAAACAGGATTCAGCCTGAATGAGCCTGAGGAAGCCGTCCAATCGGCGAAACGCGTTGCTCAAAATCCTGTTCAAATCCTGTTCCTGTTTTGTCCCATGGAGGCTTCCGTAGACAGCCCTTCCAGAAGCATCTGCAGCCGGGCAGACCAGTTCCAGCACTCTGCACATCAGACACGGGGCCGGAGCAGTTTACTGCTGAGTTGGACCTTACGGAGAAGCCAGGGGACATTATTTTATGTTATGTGAGTGTGATACTTGTTTTTTATCTTAATAAATACCCGTTAAATACTTATCACTGAACCTGTGCCTCACTTATCCCTATATACCGCTGAATGGGGGAGTTAACCTGCTTGATTACAAGCACTAGAGGAGGGCAGACCGGCCTTAGCCTTTTTGGGCCTAATCTGATGTGACCGGCCCGCAACTATCCTGGACGGGCTAAGACATCTGCCCCACACCTCTACTCACAATGGGCCGTGTGAGTATCTATCTATATTGATATTCTATTTACTGTGACCCCCCTGCACCCACTTGTGGAAGGGCCATCATTTATCACAAAGATACCATCTTTGGATTGTGCTTAGACACGGCCGTGTAAGTATCTATTATATACTGTATCTTAATTTATTATTCCCTATCCTACCCCCACTATACTGGGTTTACTTTATGTAAATCCCATCGTCCACAATTGTTTATACGTTTATCAACTAATCCCTCGCTCCCCCTACTCTGTTTGTCTCTACATACTGGATCTGCACAATTCCTGTCCCTGAGGGCTGCAAACAGGCACGGTTTTCAAGGTTGTCCTGAAAACCGGGCCTGTCTGCTGCCCTCGAGGACTATACTGGTGCAGACTGTTTTGTTTGCAGACCATCCCACTGTATATGTTTTGACTTTAATAAAGGAGATGATGGGTTTTGTATATTATA